>NC_041358.1:20032882-20165382 GCF_900634415.1 Cottoperca gobio
AAAAGGACAGAGTGGAAAGGAGACAAAGTTCTGCTGTTTAATAATGAAAAGCCAACTTTTCTCTTAAGTCTTATTAAAAGTCAGCGGCTCTCTGTGGACAGGTGACAGATGTGAGGTGTACTAAGCAGCACTCTTCTTACCTCAACAGCAGCCTTGGCTCGCTCAAATTCCTCCTCCAGGGACTGATGTCTGGACAGGAGGGCGCTGCCCCACCGCTGCTCCTTGCATAGGCGAGCCTGTCACACACACAGACACACACGTTTCATAATGTATACATATATGCACAAACAAAATCCATTAAATATCTTTCACACAACACATCGCAAGCAGACGCGCACACACACACACACACACACACACACACACACACACACACACACACACACACACACACACACACACACACACACACACACACACACACACAATAAGCCAGAGGGAGAGACAGGCAGAGTGTGCAGGGTCAGCCGTCTCTGCTTTCTCAGGGACGAGTAAATATCCCTGCCTCGACAAAGCCTCTGACATGCTTAGGGAGGCCAGCAGAATTCCTACTGTCAGCATCTCGCCCCACCCCTCATCTGAATGCCATGCTACTCATCCAGCCTCTTGCAGTTTCATCTCCCATCCTCTCCCTTTCCCGTGCACATCCACATGCAATCTCTGAAATATGCTGATAGCCTCTCAGTTACAAACTTGGCATATGAAGCCTTGCTCGGCTGTGGAAACTGAAAATAGACCAATTACACGCGTGTGGTTTTGCATTATGAGAGTAAGCTGTAGTTTACTTGAATCCACATTACACCTACACATTCAGTGAGGGGTAAATTATTTTTGAGATACACTTTCATGCTCGGATGTGACATGGCACACTCGATTTCTTTTATAAATAGCATAGACTGTATGTATTCCAGGGCTAGCAAATCCATTACAGAGCCCGATAAATGAATTGCTCCATGTCAGTGGCTTCCCCCAGAAAGGGCCAGCCACTACCTGTAACAATTCACATTTTTACAGACTGCCATTATGCAAGATTAATTGAGGTTACTTAATCTCAGTATTAATGGACTCAGAAGAAATTGCCTCATCCATTTATTGTAGATAACCATATTTTTTATTTACAAGAACAAAATACAGTGCATGCAGTGTTGCCTGAAGAAACTGCAGTACGTTATAGTAGGGTTGTTAAAGGAAGAATCCACCCAAAACGACTGTTCGGAAAACAGATATTGATTTGGTTGCCTATCTGGTTGTATTTATTTATCCAGCAGTAGTTATATACCAGAAGGAATCATGGAAATATAATAGTTTGGTGTCAGACTCTGGTGGCAGTGTTAACAAAGAGAGCTTCTTTCTGGACTCAGTTTAAAATGTTCACTTAAATAGAGGGAGAGAGGTAATGTAGAAGAGGCAGTAACACCAATTTCAATAGATTTCAATTTCAAGACTCAATAAACCAGACTTCCAGCAGCCTGATGTTGTGTTTTGAATCAGAGGTGTTAGTAATGTGTGTTCATTGTGTTAATTAACTGGCTAATTATGCTATCATTAGCTATATGAATTGGTTGGAAACACTGTTTCTGGCAGTCTTGTAAAATGTATCAGCTGACAAAATCCTGTGAAAAGGGTTCTTTAAATATGCTATTGATGGCTACATAGGCTGAGCACATAGGCTACATGATATTGTGCTAAAAGTCTGGATGTCTTTGGTAGCATCCTCACCAGTTGAAGATTCATGTTGCTAGATGACATGGAAATAAATTCACAGAATTGTTCTTGTACTGCAGTGTACATATAGTTTACATATTTGTTTGTCTTTCAAACAGTATATTTTAATTTTTAAGGTTACAAGTGAAAATTCTTCAGGATGAGAATTAATTAATGTGTTTGGCAAACAAAACTCTACCTTGGGTAATGTTGGCAGGGGTTGGTTCAAGTTTACACTTCCCTAAATCCAATAAACAGCAGGACAGAGCTGCTAACGTTAGTCTAACTTTGAAAGCATCCAGGATCGGCTTCCACATTCGCAGAAATACTACTAGTACTGCTACTTTTTTCGCCCTTTTAAAAAATGTTTTTTACTCTAACCTGTCCCATGTAACACCACAAACTAATGTAGGTTGATAATGTGTTCCTTGGACTTGGAAGTAACAATTGCGTTTAACAAAATGTTGTAATATTATACAGTTCAATTTCCACCAGTTCCATTTGCTGATGAAGACTGTGACTATACGGTTGAAAGTTTAGAAAAGGTTGGTTCATGGACCTTGAGTTGAGATCATTGTGCCATGTCACATATTGATCTCGACGTCAAGAATAAACGTAGTAATATACAACACTTAGTCACACAATTTATTGGCTGCTTCAATCTAACACTGCATGATCATCTGAGGGTGGATTTTTCCTTAACGACAAATTCACACCGGGCAGAGGCAAGCTGACATGCGGCCGAACTAAAGTTAGAGACAGTTATTTGTAGCAAAGTGCGGCGAGAGTCCCCGCAGCCAAACGGTAAACAGATTCCTGTGACTCCTGTGAAATGTTGACCAACGTTACAAAGATTTTCAACGTAAATTATTGTGGCTAGCTGCATTTCCCTGCTCCCTTTTTTGGGACATTTTCTTGTGTCGGTTTGGAGTATGTAAAGCTCATGCAACACACATCTCCCTTGTTTGCATGCATTTTCTGTTTGTGTGTGTGTGTATGATACCTGCTAAGTGGAGAACTAAAACCACTATTTACAGTATCTATGTCTTGGTTATTTTGTAACTCCTGAGCAAAACAAATTTAGTAATTTGTTTGCCACAACTTCCTTCCATCTCAGACAGTTATCTTTAATCCCAAATCTATTATTTATCAGAATGCTGAACAGGTGATGTTTGTTTAGCTAGCTTGGTGAGATCAACACTGATGGGCTCAGAGTAAAGTTGCTGAATAATTCATAGGCTATTAATCTAATAATGGCTTCTGGAAACAAGACCTGTTATGCAGACCTACACAGAGACATTAACTCATGTAATAAAGCGCTTGACATTTGGACCTTGTAGCACCACCACAAAGGAACAATCTCAAGGCCAACAGTATATCTGGATTTCCTCAAGGTTGCATTTTGGTTTCAATAATATTGTCTTTTTGGTCTTTTAGGTCCAAATCTTATGAGATGGCGTGATGCTTCTTTTGCCGGTGCAAATGTATAAGTCTTTCAATATCATATGGAAGGATGCATAGGGAGGCTTACATGTCTTCCACTAATATACTGCCTGTTGAGCTGAAATGGAAGAATTGTAGGTGTTAGGACAAAATGATCGTTAAACAAAACAGGGTGTTGCATTAGAAACAATCTTAAATATTAAAGCTTCATTATCGTGCATTAACATGCAGTTGCTAAATAGCCAAGATAAATTCATCATTTCATGAAATTATTATGAAGGTGTAACCGTCAGTCACAACAATATGTTTGAGATGTGTGAAGCTTCCTCACTTCAAAAGGATGTTGATTTCAAGTACAGACAGCACATACAATAGTGATGATTACTGCCTGCTCCTGTCATACTGAGCACTTACTTGAGATGCTAAAGCAGACTCCGGGTCTACTTTGGAGTTGGCTTCCAAGGAGTTCTTGTTCAATGGCTCTAATTGGGTTTTGCAGTCTATGGACCTAAAGTAGAGGGAAAAACGGATGATTTACACGATGCAGACACATTGAACTAAACTTGATATGAATACAACATTTCTGATACTTTTCATAGTCTCTCCCTTCACCTTGAAAACACTGCTACCATGGATAATTTGGATTGTCTATACACCTGTAAACCAGTTTTCAAGGTTTATTCAGTTTCTAAATTTCTTTTAAAAGTTTAATTTGGACCTTTTCTTACTGGAATGCAAACAGAAACCCTATCGCTCAGGCAAGTAACCCTGATATTGGACAATTCCACAAAAGCCATGATTATGCTCAGTGTCAACGTTTTTAAATTTCTACAATATCTGCGCATGGCAACTACGTTATCGTAAGATGGTGGGTAAAGCTTGTGATTATGGCAACTATGCAATTATGGTAACTATTGTTAGTGTGGTTAAGGACAGGCAACCTAAAACACTTGTTTAAACTTGCAATACATTGATATTTTAGGCCACTTGGGGGCAGCACAACAAACTGATTCTTTAGCTGCTAAATGCTCCACTGCTGTATATTTTTAGAGGGTTTTTCTTCCTGCTGCAGCCAAAAAACAATGATAGTCGACCCTGTCACATACATCTAGTCATGTGATCCACGGTTCAATCCATGTGAACATTAATTGCAGCTCTGTGTCAATCTCCAGTCTGGTGCGCTACAAGCTCATCAACCGTCTCGACCTTCTTGACCTCAATTAAAATTCTCCCTGTCTGTACTTCTTGTAATGGCACAGGAAGTACGTTGTGAGGCATGGAATTGTCCAATAGATAGAAAATGTCACTGTGTCATTAATGCTCAGGACAATACCATACATACCATAAAAACTCATTGGAGGAATTTTTAGAAGAACGCCGTCTTTCCGTCTTCCATTTCCTGTTGCCATTCCTCTCAGGGTTGGGGTTCAGCTCTTCCCATTTATCCAACGGTGTACAAATGGTAACTGATGACAGTAATGAAATAATTAAGAGTAAAATAATAATAAAAATAACAAAACAGACTAAATTGTCATAAGAGGCAATAACGTTTTAGGTTGTTGCACATTAAAAACAGTCTGTTATCTGTTAATTAGAACAAATGCTAATCTATTTTTATCAGAAAACTACATTTCAATTTTAGCATTAAGCAATAACACTAATAAAGAAAAGGTAAGTAGTTAGGTCTTCCATTAGCTGAAAAGCAAACTTTTTGTGACAGTGAGCTAAAAACAGGCTGACAATTAGTGCTGTGGGTGTCTAAAGAAACATCTGTTCACCATTCTAACAGGACATAAAGTTTTGCTTGTAAATGACACGAGGGTTATAATCAGTCTCACTGCCATGAATTATTCACCATACTGTAGTTTGAGTCAGTCTGCATAATTAGTTCTCACTGAAGAATTTAACCTTTTCAACTGGCAAATAGGAAAGTAATTGGCTGTTTCCTCTTAATGTCTATTAGATGATCCCTTTCATTACAGCAAATTGGCTTGATCCTTCTTTGGTCTGTCTTTAATGTGTTCGAGGTCAGTTCCACAGGGAATGACGGGAGTTTGAGTTGTAGGTGTATGTAGGGAGCTGGTGGGAGATGTATGGCTTTTGAGAAACTGGGTGAGGTGGTTACTAGCGCTATTAAAAACCTCACCCAGGGTAAGGTACTGTGTGAAATGATAGGATTTCATTTTTACAGATGTATAATATTTTTTACATATGACATTACAGAATCACATGAAATATGCATTGAGAATGTGAAGTTAGAGAAGTAAAGGAAAATATTTTAAGTTTTCTCTTCAGTAACTCACGTCGCTTTAGTATCAATATTGATCATTACAGAATATGTAGGTATTGTTTGAAGTTGTTTAAACTAGTGCTGATACGATACCTCAATTTTGGGTCTGATACCAAAACAAACTTTTTTTTAAAACTGAGAAATCGAAAGTTTTTTCTTCTACAAAATTAATTTAACTTAATTTTACAAAAGAAGCCACATTTGTTAAAATTGTTAAAATTGATCCAAACACTAGCAGCTGTACAAGAACTTGAAATACAGTCTAATATGTGCAAAATGCACCAAATATTAAATCCCAGCTTTCAGTATTTGTCTTCAGACACATTTAAGTACCAGACAAGTATGATATCCAGCCCTAAATCCAGGCTATTATCTCTAGTGTGTTTGTTATGAAGTGCTTTTTCACTGTGCACCAGGGTGTTTCTGTGCATACAGTATCTAGTAACTCATGGTATGCATCATTGTCCTAAAGATGAACCATCTCTTACATATACATTGCATATTATAAAGCGTCTAAACTTGTTGCTCTTCTAACAGATTGTGAAAAATCCATAGTTTACAATCCGTCTCTACCTGAGTCTAGTGACACCCTCTCTGGGGTCCTCATGATTTGTCCGGTCTGTTCA
Source organism: Cottoperca gobio (assembly GCF_900634415.1). Classification (NCBI taxonomy): domain Eukaryota; kingdom Metazoa; phylum Chordata; class Actinopteri; order Perciformes; family Bovichtidae; genus Cottoperca; species Cottoperca gobio. Next base: position 20,038,946 of record NC_041358.1, read on the forward strand.
ACTTCCACCTGGATCAGCTCCGTCTCATCTGTCTGCTTCTTCTTCCTGTGAAGGCTGTTCTTCTGGCTGTTGACCCGGGACGACAGGGGGCTCCTTTTGTCCTTGCTGCTCCTCCTCTCGCCAGGTTCACTGAGATCTAGCAGGTCCAGTGTTGAAGACAGAACTGTGTAGGACATGACAGTAGTTTAGTTTAGTTTATAATTTCCAACTAGGATTGTGTGGGAATAGAGAGAGACTCACATCTTCCACTTGCATGAGGGACATTTAGCACCAAATGTACTGCAGCTTGTACCAGTAATATGATTTCAGTGTTTATTGTAAGTTCATAAAAATGCTTTAACTTCATCTAGGATTATTAATAATAATATATTATGTTTTCAGTTTGGTTTCTATCTCCGTTAGTCAGGAAATAATATGAATCAGGGGACGGATACACCAATTATTTTTAACTTATGAAAACGGCCTCCAATTGCCCTTCTTGTTATAAATGTGAAGGTATTAAGTTCGACAAGTTTCACTACTGATTGAATCCTGAAGCAGGAAAATGAAAGTGGAATTGCACACAGTTTGACTATTCAAACATGCTATTTCCTAACGTTTTATTACTGAGCAAATGATAGTATACATTATAGTATTCAGGTATAAATGGATCCTTCGAGCGCCCTTTAATCTCTTATTCCCTGTTCTTTTTTCTCTCTATTCTTCTGTTACCTTAAATAATCGCTCTTTAAATTGAAATTTAATATCTTGTCACGTTGTGGATGATGGTCATCTGGATGATTTCTATTCTTAAATATCCAATAGTTCTGCTTTAATTGAGTTACAATGACAAGGTGTTTTTTTAAGATTCTTCAAGCATGTAATATATTTTAAAAACTTTCCTTTCTCTTTGTAATAAGATAGGATGACAGGTTTCACTTATTCTGCTGTATGAAGCTTTGATTTTGATCTACACATTTTCTGACACGGCGAGTTCATCTGTCAAGGGTACTTAAGTTGTCACGATATTGCCCCCCGGGTGGACATCGAAAGAAATGTGCTGCTGCTCTTTTCAGAGAATCTAAATATACTTCAGGCCACTGCACAGTCTGATAAGGATAAGGCAGCCCCTTGAGGAGCTCCAGTTTGGTCAATTAAGTAATTCAATCGCAGGTTGTTAGAGCGGCAAGGAAGGACAGAGCCTTCTGTTAAAGGGTTCAACTTTTGTCTGGGCTGTCGTTCAGCTTCATGACTGCAGACTCTGTAAGAGTGTTACAATTCTTAGCTGATACCCAGGTTTCATTATAAAAAAAGAAAAGGATGTTAAAACCTCAGGTAATATCAGAATGTAAGCTTTCTTATTTTCTTTTCCAGAAGAATGTTGTACAGTATGTACTAGATTTCTTTCATAGTTAATTAACTTTCTTCCCAACGACGATTGTTGTCTTCTCTATTTACTGCCACTTTTCTTTCATATCTTGTTAATTAAATATTTTTTGGTGTTAGCAGTTTAATTTGTCGTAGTCAAATCAGCATTTTGTCCTCCGGCTTGTTGTTAATTGCCATTGTTTGCTGTGACTTTCAGACTTGCTGTAACATCATTGGTTATTTTCTAGAAACATTTGTTTTTACAGTGCTGCATGAAGATAAAAGGTATACTCTTATGTGAATATCTTGCAACTGAAATAAGAATATGAATAAATAAAACAAAAGCAATCAGGGTGAAATGTACACAAGTGTCTAATTCTGGGTGGTATTTCTCCTCTTTAGTGTAACGTGTAATTGGAAGTTTGTGAAATTCTTGCTATTGGTTGTTGTTAATGTCTTGCCTCCAGGGTGAACATTATTATCACAAGTAGCGTCACATAACATTTTACAATTGTACATGAAGCATATCTGGAGTTGTTTTCTTTGTTAACATGCAATAATCTGGACGCTTCTAATGATTTTTGTAATTGCACAGGCCAATGTCAGTGTCAACACATGGGTATGGCATCTGATGCCTTAAAGTCAGGTTCAGTTCACTTAAGAGGTTCATAACCCCAGTAAAATAATCTTTTTATGCATTGGTTATTTGAGGAACCTACAAAGTTTTCTCCCTCATTTCCCAGGACCCTGACTGTTTCTTTTGTGCAATGCGAGCTCAAAACTACAGACACATGACTGCATAATTGGCGTGCTGCTGTTTCATGACAACCAACTGAGAGCATTTGTTGACTGAAATCTCTTCGTAATTAGAGAGTATGCTTGTCTTCCATGCCTTCTGCTCTTTAGATGACAAATACAATTACAAATCAGGGAGACACACACGTGGGAATGGTTGCCTGAAGAGTTTTCAGCATCAAAAAGAAACACAAGCTGTTCATAAAAAGCCAATGATGTCAAAAATGTTTTGGCACCCTTGAGTGTACTTGAAATGATGAGACTGTAAAGACAATTGCACAAGTATTCCTCATCAACTGGATATTTTAACTGGATGCTTGTATGTTGTTTATTAATCTAATGGATAACAAGTTGCTCTGTGGTGGCCAATGGACTGATGGTGAGAAAATAAATATGATTACTGAGCATTTTATTGGAGTCTTTAGCTGTTCATCTTTACAACTTAATGAAGCCTGACAGAAATGAGTGGAAGGAGAAATGGCATACTAATACAAAGTAGAGATCTCAAGAAAAACCAATACTTCAGAACCGAGTTGATGCCAAAATTCTGAAAACGACATTAGCGCAGGTACCGTAGTGCCTGGTAGTACCGTCAGGGCTCGAGACTAACAGCATCTTGTGTCCCGGGACGCAGTAAACTCATTATTGAGTACTCTACTTTCCCCCTGATGATGATACATTGCGAACAACAAATCTGTGTTGAAATGCGCAGGAGGAGAGGCAGTTAACATTAGCTGTTAGCTGTTAGCAGCCGGTGAACGGAGGTTCCATAGAGTTGCACTACGGTGCATTTAGGCTTTATTCGGTAAAAGTGAATATTGGGCGAAGGTAAATTATAACATTCTCATGATGTGTTCAATTTTGACTTGTAAAATTAAGTTTTTGGCGAGAAACTTGAATACATACAATTTTCGTTTTTGCTCACAATAAATCAGAGGGCTTTACGCTTTTCAAGACTTTTAGTGCGGGCAGCTACTTTCCATTATACAGTATATGCATAATAATTCAACCTTTGAGAGTTAAACCTCACAGATTAGAAGCGTTACTGTGTTACCAAGAAACCCTCAATAGAAGGTTCCCTGTGCCATTTAATGACCATTTTCTACAGTTAATAGTGACGGTTTGTCGTTCAAAAAATGGGTCGGTCCTTGACTTCTGACAGAAAGATATTTAAAGCAGGCTTCTTATTTCGAGCCAATAATTGTTGATTTTGTCACTTAAAAGATTCCAGTTACAGATCAGCTCTAGCCAGTGAGAGTCAGTGGATATTGATGTTTCTGGTTGACTAATTTTAATGAATGTACAATCACTATTCAGGGAAAGGGTGGCCCCGATGTTCAATTTGACGACAACACTTAGATTTAGAAATTTATATTTATCAAACAATACGTTTCAAGAGAGAAGAGATTGATCATTGAAATCTCAAGCAATCAATTGTGTTCAATTGAATTCAAAAGGTGAGAACCATTGTGTCTTTAGAGTATTCCTGCCATTATTGAACCAGCATGTTAGAGCAAAGTGCTGACAAAAGAAAAGAAAATAGTTTTGAGTGGATACAGAGGAGACAGGACTTTATGCAGCGAGGGGGTGTTGATGAGAAGCTCTTGAATAAAGGCATTTCAGCCTACGTTGGCAAATGAGTCTTGATGGATATCCTAACCGGAGTGAAAAGGACACTGTACTCTTATTTCTTCTTAATAGGGGCAACCAGCGGATTAGGTTAGTTTATAGTTTCAGACTTTTTCTCATTTTATTATGTAAATTGAACGTTTTAACAGACATTTCTTTAACAGCCTGAGTGGGTAGCGGTCCAAGGCCTTGGTGATGAGGCCCACTGCAGTCAGGAAGAAACAGTTTTAGTGGCGTGAGGTTTTGGTCCTGATGGACCTCAGCCTTCTCGGCCACAATCTCTCCTGCCTGCCTCAGGGTCCTGGAGGCGTACATCACCCTCTCAGCTCCCACTTGAGGTCTTGGGTGATGATGGAGCCCAGGAAGCGGAAGGACTCCACAGAGTTGATTGAGTCACACAGGGTGATAGGGGCAGGGGGCTGCATACTTTCTTTAACTAGTGTGTTTCTAAACGCCATACACCCACAATATCAATTTATAATTCATAATGGAGTTTTAAAGTTCTATCAACAGGCAAAAATAGTCATCAACCTCAAAATCAGACGAAACTAAAACTGTATGCAAGAGGGAGAACAACATGATGTAGGTCTCATGTGGATTAGCATTTGAGCTGGTAATTATCATTCATTATTGATTTTCACTGCTTAATAAATAAAATCTTATTCACCTGCATGTCTTTAGACTGAGAAGAAATCAAAGCAGCTGGAGGATTCCCAAGACACAAGACGTTCCTCTTCCATAACCACTTGCCATTGATGATTGCATGCGCAAGGATATGCTTTGAAATGGTGCATAACTTTATAATATTGCACGTATACACTACATGTAAGACAGCATCTGACCATCTGAGGGAATTTTGAGATTCATGACCAATTATATCGGGCCTACTGTACGTCATTGTCAGCAGGAGCAGCAGGAGGCACTGGGGAGACAGAAGGCTGAGAGTTTCTCTCAACATTCACCCATACTTTTCCCGCTTCAATCAGCACAGTCAGTGACCAGTATGGAGATGACACATGTCAGCTGCAGCAATCTGTCCAAATCAGCTTCATTCAAAAGATGGTACAGCTTAGTGATCAAGATCCCATCCATGTGGAAACCGAGATGGCATCTGTCGAAGTCAGATTTAATTTGATTTAATTTCTCAACACCTACTTTAACCTAGTTTATTTTTAGGTGTATTTGGCAGGATGAAAAGGTTACAATAAATACATACTGTATAATATACATATGTATTAACTAAAGCTGCCCTCACACCACGACGTAGGGCGAAGAGCCTTGCGGTGAAGGCAGCTACTTAGTTTGGTATCTATGGTTACCTCCCCTGCTTGCCTGTGCCGCTTCATACAGCTGTTATCTCATTGTTTGCCCTTTGAAATGTCAGTGACAATCGATGTCAAAGTTGAAATAATTTGAACTTTGAGCGCAGTGCTCAGTGGCAATTTCGAGTGGTGCGCCACGCCAAGGGTAGGGGCGGTACTGCTGTCTCCATAGGAATCATGTGAAAGCAGCTTTCGGGAGACAATCTTGAACATCATTTTCATACATGCTCTACTGATGTCAAGATGTTGCCCTCATGTGTATACAGTGAATAGCTAGTGTTCACATAGATGAAGCTACAAGTAAAATCTGATTTGCCAGTTTGGGTCAATGCTTTGAATAGTAGCGGGTAGGCTGCAGTTCTCAATAGGCTATTACTTTCATTGATGCATTTTTATCTAGAATTATGGTTCATACTATATAATTCATGGCCTCTGACCAGTTACAGCACATTAGGCCGTAGCTACCCCAATTTCAGGTCTCATAAGCTGAGGTGAAAAAGTTTGTATATTGATGTAAACAAAATGCGACAAAAGTTCAATAAAACTTGCAAATAAATCATGAGGTTCATGAAGCATGAAATAGAAATGCCATATAAAGGCTACATCATGTTTTCTATATTGTTTACGACCATTTAAGGTTTGAACTGACGCTCTTTTAGGTTCATCATCTTGTTGTGGCCTCGTCAACTCCTGGCATTTGCTCCTGGTTTTCTTGACCACTGTTTTTGTGGATGTAATTCATGCCTATTTGAAGAGTGGTTCATGTGAAAGGTAAATAATACATATTTAATAATTAACTAACTTATTAATTGGGTTAGGTAGCGTCTGTTTTCTGAGCGCCAGCATCTTTTTTCAATTATTCCCAATTAGTGGACTGCGTATGCGGCCGCCTGGAGAAATAACACTGCACCCAGCAACACCCCCTCCCGATGTTGTGTTAATAGACACATGGCCAAGCCAAATAAGAAACATCCTCCCCAGTATTGTTCCGCACAGCGTCTTTTTTCTGAGCACCAACGTCTTTTTTCAATTATTCCAATTAGTGGAGAGCGTATGCGGCCACCTGGAGAAAAAACACTGCACCCAGCAACACTCCCTTCCGATGTTGTGTTAATAGACACATGGCCTCTAGACGAAAAAGAAACCCAGTATTGTTGCCATGGTTGATTAGAAACATGTTGGTAACAGGAGGCAGCATTAAATGTGTCATTTGAGTCCCTCGCGTGTTAACAACCACACTATGGTATCAAAGAGCTTTTCTTCTATATACTGCAGGGTAATGCTACATTTGTATTCCATATTATTCCTTTAACATTGAGCCCGGTCTTAATGATTAAAAGGCATCTTCAACAGCACATGAATGTATTTCTGGGTAGTCATCTACGTGTATGTTCACGTTGTCAGTTAGATAGACTTTTTTGCAGACTGAAAATTTACTGTACTGTACCAGCTGTGTTGGAAGTCACTGGGCGGGAAAGCCCATCGCACTTGGTCTCGCAGAGGAAATCGTCGATGGAGGGACTTAAAAGCGGACGGCTCTCTTGTTGCTCACTCACCAGCTGTAAGGGCAAACAGACAAAACAGTTCAGGCTCTCACTCAGCATGAAACTCCCATCATACAAAAGTCCTGTGGTAAATTAACATTAAGTGAAGTTAGGTCCTTTCGGGCATTATTCAGATTACACCATCGTCCCTATGCTGACACATCCCAAGTGTTTCAACATGTCTATGTGTCTTTTTAGGAAGATAACACACCTTTGTAGCACATCATTTATTCACAGTATCTTGACATAGATGCACTGAAGGATTCAAGCGGTTGTTGATCCACTCAGACGTAACAGTTTTAAGATTTTGTACTTTGTGATAATGTTCATGTGGAGAGTTCAATCTCTGCGTATTTTGAGTCATGGTAAATCCCAGTGGCTGCTCTTTGACTCCTAGCTATGTGTGCCAGTAATGTTTGAACACTGGCATGGTTGTTTTGCTGGCAGCATTAGTATGGGATTAGTACTTTTAAGTGGTGGCTGATGTTGTCCAAATGTGAAGCTGCAGCTAACTTCTTTTTAAAGCTTTTCTGACAAACATCCAAACACAGCTGCTGTAGGGCCATTGGTTAATGGAAGATCGTCTTCATCACACAATCGCATCATTATGTTTGACACAACACGGTAATTGGAAGATTTCAGTGTAAGGCAGGACATTGCACAATGTTTTTACATGCACTGTAATTACTTAGCTACTGTCAAACCTGTCTTTACATACAGCTGGTGTGCTAAGAGACATCTCCTAATGCTCTCAGCATATTTTTAAAACCGAATTGTCCTTTTTAATTATGTTAGTGATGACACTGTTGCCTGCAGAGATGGGTTTTGTTTCATATTTCTTTCAGAGCATTTGTTTTGATGGGGGACAGGCTCTGTAGTTGTAAGAGAGCTTTCCTCTGTGTATGTGTGTGTGTGTGTGTGTGTGTGTGTGTGTGTGTGTGTGTGTGTGTGTGTGTGTGTGTGTGTGTGTGTGTGTGTCTGCTATGGAAACCAGTTCTAGTTGTAGTCTCTGCTGAAATTCAGTGTGGTCACCAAACAACATTAACCAATAAGAGTGATAAGTGCAACTCTTCTACCACAAAGGTGCAGTCCAACCAGATTTTACATTGGCAATATTTTTTTGTGTGGTATGGCAAAAAACTGGCGGGACATAACAAGGCTAGGGTGGTAAACATCAATCAAAATCAGATGTCACCCCATCTTTTAAACTGGCTGGACATTGGAGAGCAATTTCAATCAGATTGTGTTCAGGCAGATACTTCTCTCTCCGGTTATCATAGAAATGAATGGGCGGTGAAATCTGTTGTGACTTTCAGAAGAGGTCTAATCTGGCACAATAAGTGAAAACACCTCTGAGTGGACCATAGGTGTGTAGAGCTTTTACTATTTCCAATGAGGTCTTAAACTTTTAGATACAAGTAGACATTGTTTTAAGTCTTTGTCATGCACAGGCAAAAGAACGAACCCAGGTACAGGAAGTGTACACTATTAAGGAAACTGGGTCTTTTATTCACATTATATTTAGGAAATCACATTTATTCAGAAACAGGTAGAACATGTCATTTGACTGTCTTATAGGTACCATTGAGATAACCACTGAGATGAGCTGTGCTGAGAAAAACCTGCTGGATGCGTCTCACACAATTATTGCTTAATAATTATTGCTTATCTCACCTTCCAAACCATAAATATGTTAATCACCTTTCCTGTGATTCACCAATGTGTAAAGCTTGCCAGTGCAGCTTCATAATAAGTTACATCCAATTAATTATTGGTACCCTGAAGCCTGGACACTCCAGGTGCAGCTCGCCACAATTCACCAGCCAATGCTTCATAATTTATAGGTGAAAAACAGATTTGTCCATAGAAAGGATAATCCACCACCACCGTTATCAGCCTGTGGAGCGTGTATATAATGCCAGCAGCCAGGAAACATGACATTTGCTATTGTTGCTTTCCAGGCCACGTTCGCAAGAAGAATGTTTAATGAAGGTGTTAAAAGTTTAATTACCAATCATGGAATGGACTGCACACAGGATGTTGGTTTTACAACCCTCATTGTTTGGGGTCTTATAGATACCACTGCTATATTGATTAAAAATAATAATAGTGTTGGCAACCATGTATTTAGCAAACATGTAATGTAACATGTAATATGCATGTTATCCCATATGGTGACATTACCTATGTTTGGAGTCAATTAGACGCCGGAGAAGTCTGACCACAAAACAAAAATAACAGAAATCCAAACAGATTTGGGGGTTTGGGAGTCGAAACCAAACACAGATACAGTGCACATGAAAATGTATTGTATACATCCATGTTTTACATATCTGAGATCCAAAAACAAAAGTAATGGGTCTTTTTCTGTAGTAATCTTCTTGTCATCAGTTCACAATTGTATAAGCAACTGTCATAACATTAGGAAAAGTCATGAAGTATCAAGGTGATAAAACATTGTTAAGTTATTTTAGCTGTTAAACCGGGTTAAGCCACTATTAAATTGAAAACGAATCATAATCCATAATGAGGTGGATACTATGAAAGTTGTTTCATTCATACTTGAACAACAACGTTCTTTCACTTGGAAGTTAATAATGCTGTGCAACAAAGAGATGAGTGAAATGAAGATGATGGTAACTAGTTTGGAATAAGAGTCAATTGATGCTGTGCAAAACAAAAGGCAGATGCTTTTCAGCAGACAGAAAACTTTTGGAAAAAGTACACAAATAAAATCCGAAGAGGGGTCGTTTCTGTGTTGAATGAGTGTTTGTGCTGTACTGCAAGAACGCTAACTCAGCATAGGTAATTAGAGTTTCTGCTGTTCTGGTGTCAGAATGAAGCTTTTGGTTCATAGGAAGTCTCACAGTGTGAAGTAACCTGATTTCACCCTCTGCTACTGCCAGCCCATGCATTTCCCCCCCAAAATTTGGACTGCAGCGACAAATCATAGGATGAGAATACACAGGTTTTTAAAGGTCGAATTTATCAATGATTTATCAGTCTGGGCTTGGAAAAGTGTAATTGAGTGTGAGTGAAGACAGAGCCACTGTTGACTCAGTTGACTCAGCTGTACAATTGTAAGTGTTGTCAAAGAGGAAGATGCATCATTTCATCTTGACTTTCAAATCCTCATAAAAGCTGAATAATAACCTCTCAACCGTTGACCTTTAATGAAAGGAATGAATCATTTCAAATGACTTCTGCTGCTTTAATTAGATTATTTTTTACCCACAACGCTACCTGATTAAAACATCACCTAAAACATACGTAGGAATGATTAAACTGGCGGGGGTAACCCTGGCAGCGAGAGGAGAGAAGCGCTGCTTGTCATGCAGAGAAAACAAAAACAGCAGCATTCATCCACCCTGCTATTATTATTTACCACATCAAAACACTTTAGTGTGTGTTTGTTGTTGATGAGCGGGGGGGGGGTATAGTGACTAATATAACTTTCATAATCCATAATGTACATCTGGTTCACTCACTCACGCACACAAACATGCCTGAAGCTGTTGTAGGAGATCTAATGCTTGTTCGTTGAGACAATTAGAGCTCAAACGATTAAACAATTAGTCTGATTGACAGAAAATTAAACTGCAACAATTTTGATAATCAATTAATTGTTTAGGTAATTTATTAAGCAAACATTCTGAACTTCTCTAATGTGACAATTTGCTATCTTTCTCTGTTTTTATTTTAAATTGAATATCTTTGGGTCTTGGACTGTTGTCTGTACAAAACAAGTGAACATATACAGCATAATACATTATTGATAATGATTTCCTTCTGTTTTGTTGTGTTTTAGGGATTTTTCATGCTTTTTTCAACATAAATGTTAGCTGAGCTGTATACATATAGTGTACTTCTGTGGAGACATGGGACCTGATGACTGGAGGGGAAAAATCTCTTAACAGTGTAATTGACATTCATACATGCACATGCTTGCAGTGGCTGAGTGAGTGATAACCGGAGTAACATCTGTCAGTGAATAAAAATCTTTGTGATGCTTGCGGAGTATCTATTGGGGACACTTACAGTGTGCATTAATCAGAGATGGATTGTTAAACCCCTGTACAGTAGTCTGTGTAAAATGCCCCTAATGACCTTGGATGTTTCCACTCTGTTTGAGCAGTAAAAATGTTTTCTGCAGTGCACACAGGCTGAAGCCTTCCCTACAGACTGTTTTTGATGTTGTGACTGATTGACTGAAGGTCAGCACTGTCAAAGGAGCATCATGCTGCACATTTATAGCATACCATGATCTTCAACTAATATATTTAATAAAAACATTGTCTTGAGGTATTTTGGAAACAATGAGAGATGTTGACAGAATCTTGGCTAAGAGTCCTGCTGAGTCATGTTTACTACTTAAAGTTGGCAGCGTTAGCATATTTTCAGAAAATACAACATGCTGTTTAGTTGTAAAATGAGAACATCATTTCATGATCTGTGGTGCAGGAAGCTGCTGCTTTACCAGCTGAGTGATGCATCTCTCAGGATTACACAGTTTTGGCACATGTGTTTTCATAATTTTAGCCACGCTATTGTGCATAGGAATGCAAAGTCGGTCACTTGTTGGTGACTTTTCCTCTAGTGCCACCATGAGTTGACATGTGTGGTTTTGAGGTAAATGTATCCACAATTACTGGATGGAATGATATGAAATTTAGTTTAGACGTATTCAAAATGTAACCTAATCAAATACTTTGGTTCAATTGTAACAAAATACCTGCAAAACGTATAAGATTTCCTTCCTAATTCCTTAATAACAGCCTCAGCTTCACTTTGTGTTTATTGCTAATCAACATTAGCATAGCAACACGCTAAACTGACATGGTGAACATGGCAAACATAATAAATGTTAAATATTAGCCTGTTTGCATTGTTATTGTGAGCATGTTAGCCTAAGGATGTTAGTATTTAGCACAACTGCTGTCTGTATCCGAGTACAGCCTCACAGAGCTACAGCCAGTGCTGTAGGCTTTTAAAGAATGACTGACAGAGCGACTTATAATTGGTCACATCTAATAATGACAAAAGTCAGATTTGCATTTTGAGCTTTATTAAAGCTCACAATGTAATGTCAGTTTTGTGCAGATAGTCTTGCAACTTGAGTAACAACTGTGAATATATATATATATATAGCTGAATATAGCTGTACTTCACCCTTTGCAGTCTCCTGATAGAGGAGATTGTGCCATATTCATCGATCACATGATCTTTGTAGATGTTCTTCAAAGCACTTCCTCTGATTGCCGTGGGGGCCAATTTTAAATAATGGTCTCGAAACAATGAGACCTCTGCTTTTTCCTCTTCTAATCATCCAGAAAATGAGGACAGAAGATCTACCGCAGTTATCTGGGGAGATGCATCAGGCACTCTGGTAGCAGGTAGCATGCAAACGCCACTTATAGGTTGACTCTTAAGCCAAGAGAGCAGCTTCCTCCGCTGTTTGCCCATTAATCTCACTACAAGGAGGTTACTGTTTCCCCATCTGCCGTTTTTCCTCCTTTGCTCCCCTTCTGTTCTACCTTTTTGCTCCTCTCCTATGCAAATCACCTTGGCACTTTGTTTGTTTTAAGGAGAAATTTATGTAATGGAAAACTTGAGCTAATTGTGCCGCTTGGGCTTGACTCCAAGAGATCTCTCAGATGTTAAGGGAACCGTGTACCAGTTAAACTTGTCAGAGCTTTGAAGGCGGGGAGGTCGAGGTGAGGACAGGAGGAGGTGGAGATGATGGAAAACTCTATATAAAAGGGAAAGGTGGATGAGAAATATCAAAGCAGAGGATTTACAATAGTTGTTGGATTAAAGCTGGACGCTATGTTAGGGATGGTTGTTTTGAGGAATAAATATAGCCAACATCTTGTGTAGTTCACACGTGGAATATGTCGTGATCAGGAATTATATCACATTTAACTCTTCAGAATCTGTATGTTTTTTAAATGCTAAATTGTATTTCATTGTTTCTGATCTATCTTTGTAAATGTTCTCTGTAAAGCAGCGGGTTGTTTACTCATTACAGTTGTGTCAAAGCTGCTCTTGTGGGTGGCAATGAACTGTTCCATGTACTCCCAGGGGCCTGCATACTGGAGTTCAGCTAGTTTGGTATATTATGACTCATCATAATGGCTTAACATGTTTTGTCCTTGGGTTGCACAATTTGAAATTAAATTGTGGGAAAAGTATAGCAAAGACTGCTTTTTAAGACTGATTTAAAGGATACGGGTGGCATTATTCTGTATTATCTTATATTCAGCAAACTCCATGAAAAGACCAAAACCAACAAAGCGATAGACTGTCTCTTAATACTTTCCAATTTCCCTGCCCTGTCTGTGGCACTCAGTCCCAAGCCGATTAATTCCTACTGAAGATGCAAATCTTGAAAAACAGGTCACAAATAGTTTTTCTAAAACAGCTGGGCTTGCAAACATTACTCAAACAGGAGGACATAGTGCATTTGTTGGGGACTATTTTTAGCTGCGGATAATTACACATTTGGTACTTTTGTATGTATTTATGGCATTGATGTGTTTTTCATAGTTTTTTCTCAAGTCAGGCTTAGAGAAATAGGATGTCAGGATGTGGTTACACAGACAGTACTGGTACAATCAAATCGTTGTTAGTTATCCTTTAAGCAGCACATCTTACAGATTTTTCATGCAGTAACACAATCCTTAAATTCCCTGTAAAGTGTAGTTTTGTTTTGTACAAATGAAGTGTCAGTTTCACAGTAAGCAGCACACTTTGGAAGTTAGGCTGCAAATGAAGGGTCATATTCACATACTGTTTTATTTTACCACTAGGAGTCCTCTTCAGTGGCACTAAGGAATGTGAAGAACTGTTAAAATAATACTTGAGGCTGTTGCTAAAGATGTTGTTAAAGATGTATATGACATCTGGTTTCATGTTGCTTCCTTTGACGTTTTCCTCGTCGTCTCAGAGAGCTTGGACTGAGCTGAGACCCCTGACTCTGAGGATCTCAATGAGACATCGTATGTGATTTTGGGCTTTACAAATAGACTTGACTTGTCTTGACATGTGGCGTGAGGAGCCACAGATTGTCACTTAGCCTCTGTCACTTGCTAAGTGACATCAAGCTGGAACACGATGCCTCTCAAACTGCATCCTCAGCCACTGGAGAAGACGACGGCAATTATGAGTTGTGTCCGGCCAAGTGGAAACAACAAGTGCTCAGCTTGAAACTGCAGTTATTTCAATGTTGAGTTTATTTTCCTGAAAAGGTGGTTTAAGCAAAGTCATATACAAAACATTCAAGTGAGAGGTGACGTTATTGACTTGGAAATCTAGAAGGATCAAAATAAAATCCTTTACATAAGAAAGAAAAAAAAAACCCTAATCTGTTTTTTTTCCTGAAAACAATGATGACTTAGAAATGCTGCTTACGCTGTTGTGTATTTTGCATATGACAGAGAGTGTGTGTAGCGCTTACATCAAGCAGATCTGAACAGTGATCAGGGTTAAGATTTTGTTTTTTTTGGCAGAGTTTGTTGCTGCGTTGTTCTGCAGTTCTGGGGAGTCACTTGACAGTGATGTCGCAGGTACTTTAATGTGACTGGGCTGACAGCAGTGGCCGTTGATTGTCACGTTTTCAGGTTCTTTGGAGGATTACAAGACTTCTATGGCATCTTATTCTAATACAACAAATTTGAAGCCTATTTAACAGTGTCAAAAATGCATTTTCATCAGTCACAAAATGAGGGTTTTTTTCTTTGTTTTTAAAATAATTTATCTTGGAAATGCAATGCTTTTATATGGGCTGTACTCTTCTACTGTAATAGCAAAGAACAGCCTATAAAAAAACACCACTGGATTTTAATATACTTAAACATATGTCTTTGTTAGTGACCTAAATACATCGCAAGATAAAGGATCAGATTCACCCTGATAATGACAAATATAATGAGGATTATTTTTAGTCATTAGTGCATATATTTCCTTTATTATGTTGGCTCACTTCTGATATGTTTGTCCGGTTTAATTACAGTAAGACTGGGCTCTTTTGGTTTGTTGGTTGGTTCTGGTTCAATGTCATTGGTTCTTTGTAGCTGTTGTTAAGAATGACAGAGAATGTCTTAACTTTGTGGAGCAGCTCGTCTCTCTCGTGTATTTGCTTGACTTTTACAAGTGAAGGGCCAGTTTCTAAATATGGAGCCTTTTCCTGGTCTGTTCACCTGTGGTGGCTTTCACTGCATGAGCAGGCCGTTATGTGTTCATGAAAAACAACAGACCATTGGTTGATAATGAAAACTCATCACTGTCATTCCTGTAAAATCAGAAGACAGCTGACACTCGCTGAAAACCTGTATAAATTGGATAAAGTTCAATCCCTATTGTGCTGTTCAGGAAGAATCTGACACAGTTTGGTAAACTGGACACGTTTTCTATATGTATGTGTTTATATTTGTCTCAGTTAATCCTGTCACTTGGGTTCACTGACGAATAAAGGTACTGATGTTAAAATATTAACAGTATTATCGACCTACAGTATTGTCTCCATAATATTTTTCTTAAGGGATTATACTCTATTGTGTTTATTTAATATATAGCAGATAGGTTGTTGTAGAGGGAAGTTGTTCTTCACTGACAATTTATTGCCATCTTATACAGTCATTTAAATGATGACACATTTATTTACACATTGTACAAAATTAACTATATATATATATATATATATTTAAATAAACAAGTCATATCTTATTAGTGTCAACTTCATCTGTCTGCAACAATGCTGAGGCATATTTAAATCCCATCCACCAGAGTGAAAGCATTATCTTGGTTGTATGTCATCTTATCAAAACCAGACATTGTATTAGAAAATCAAACATGTGTGAAGCATGCCACAGGTTATTAAAACACACACACACACACACACACACACACACACACACACACACACACACACACACACACACACACACACACACACACACACACACACACACACAACACACACACACACATACACTGTACAAAAAGCAATCAAGCACAGAGCAAAAAAACTCATATTGGCATCTGGAGCACCGACTCCATCCAGCTACAACACTTACAAAGCAAAAGAGAAGTGAAAAGAGAAGTGAAAAGCTCAGCAGCGGGTACAGTAATTTGCTGCAGTATTTTGTACACAGAGAGCTCAATCAATACCTCAATGCCATGCCGTGTGGCATAGCATTTTGGAAATGCATTCATACGCTGTTTGTACTGAGGATTAGCTGCTTATGAGGTGTAAAAAGGTTACTGAGGGAGTTTATTCTGACCTGATTTGGAATGGGAGAGGAATTTTGTGTGACCCTCTGGTTAATCCCCCCCATACATACTAAATGCATAAAACTAGAAGAGCACTATAAATCTTTTAGAGGCTAATTTGAAAAGATAAAAAGTAATATGGATAATTGCAGCAATGTGAGGCTGCTTCTATAGATGTTAAGATCATTATTCACTGTTTGTGTAAATGCAGTGATGTAGTAGGAGGGTTTTATACCCCATAGAGCAGCTGGAAATTAAATATTTGTTGCTTCTTTGTTAGATACAGCAGTCAAAAGGCTAATAAAGTAATGAGTTAGTAGACAGTGGAGGTCAGTTATAGGACACTCAAAGCTTTGCTGTTGTTCAGTATGACCAACATAGGAGGACGTTCCACTTGGAGGCAGGGGGAGGGGGGGGGGGGGTGTTCTGAAATGGTTCTGCCCACCTTGGTAGTCACTGTGAGGAGGGGCTTCCCTTCTGATGACGCCTTACTTGGTATCTCCTTCAGGACCATGGCAACAGTCTTATCTGCAGCCCTAGAGTCTTTCCCCTACAACAGTGAAATCAACAATGACTTGTGTCAGGACAGTTGGACAACTCAGTGCTTTTTTGGCCCCGTCCAGGGCATCTTACAGAAAAGACTTTACCTTATGATGATGGAAATACGGTGTGGGGCTGTCTACTGTAACAACACATCGACTGAAGACATTTCCACAAGACTATGGCAATGAAAAGAGGGTCACTGCACAATGTAGAGGGTTGACTGTAGACAGTGATGAGCATGGTCGTCCACAGCAGTACTTATCAAGTACTTATGATGACAGATATCATACAGAGCTCATTACACAAACCATATTATTTACTGAGAATTATGTACAGTGTTCGGCAGATGAATGTTTATGTCTACTGTGCAGCTGACAGATTTAAAGTTATCTCTGCTTGTGCTGATTAAAGCTTCAATAGGCATGTTGGAATCACAACATTTCCTCCTTAAAAAGAAGGAAAGCTAGTTAACATTAACTGTTTGCTGTCAGTAGCCGGTGAAGGGAGGTTCCATAGATTAGCATTGAGGTGCATTTAGACCCTATTCATTAAAAATGTGTATTAAATGAAAGCCAAGTGTGTGCATTGTCGTAACAGTGAATATAACATTGTTTTGTTTACAAGAAAACACCACAGGGCACCTTTTGATCAGTTGGACACAGAACATTTCATACCATTGACCATACCTGAAACTAAAATGTATTTTTTGGGAATTGGTGACAAAGGGATGGTTACTGCTTTCTCTGCAAAAGTAATATTTCTATATAGAAAGCTTCTCTTTATACACTTGATTATCACATATTTGGGTAGCATTACTTTGTTATAATATATTATATTAAAATATAATATAATGAACCTACTAACTGTAAATAATGATCAGATTCCCATAAAACCTCGATTTTTATTCTTTTGCACATCAATATTGGACATCAATGCTATTTTGTTGCTCTGCCCTTGCTTCTCTTTGCGTTTGTTCGAAGGCTGATGCATTATCAAAATGACTACACAAGGTTTTTAGTAAACAACAATGATATGATTATTGTAGATGCAGGTATCTAGAATGTAATGTGACTTTCACTATACCAAAACTTACTCTCCAACAGACATAAACTGCCCCGCCCTCCATCTGCCACCCACAGCCCCTCATAGGAAGAAAAGTGTGTGGAGCTCTGATAATTGCCAAGGCCACATGCCATAGCAGTAAAAATTGATTACATAAGAGGTCAAATTGATTTTGCCAGCCTATTGTCATCCCTTTCACCTCGACTTTATGGCAGACACCATCGGCCTCAGACATTCATTCACTTCACATTTTACCCATAGCCAGAAGATAGATTATATTGTACGCTATTCATCATTTTATGACGCACAGATGTAGCAGAATTATAGTTGTCACAGGAGACTACACATTTCATCTCAGTAAAGAGCTCATCCTCTTACAATTAAATGTGCTGACCAGAGAGAGAGAGACAAAACTGCTTTTTCATCACACTCAGTTTCTACATTTTGTAGATCGGCTGCTTTTTCAGACTGCACATGAAGCACACTGGAAGCCTTTTAGCTGGATCATATTGGGGCTCTTTATGTTTCTTCTTGCCAGAGAAATGAATAAGGCATTTCTTCCACTGGTTTCCTCAGCTGATCATGTCACAAAATGCATTTGCCTAGAGGGAGTGTTCCCTTGAAAGCCTATAATGCTCCTAATAAAGTCCCATAAGCCACCTGCGCCCACTCTCTAGCTTAGTCTCACTCAGTTTAAATGAACAACATCCATCGCCAAGGCGACACCAGTAGCAAAGCAGCATTCACACAGCAAGAGATGATTCAAAAAAGCTCTGAACATTTGTTTTTTGTTGTTTTTCTGAATTGCAAATGATAAAATTTGAATAGCGCTGAATATTCCTTCCGTGCCGTATGAGCAGGTGCCGTGTGAGCCAACAGTGTTGAGGATATCTTCCACCAGGCACGCAGTCAGTTTGTATTGGCTTACAGTCTTGGCCTTGCCTTCTGTGTTGTTTTGTGTCACTTTTGCTAAATTGGCTCTTATTTTTCTAGGAGTGATTATAGATATGTTTGGCAGCACTCTGCAGTAGACAGTCAAGGAACTGGATACCTTTATTTTTTTAATTTTCTTTACAACTTTGATTCCTGACAATAAGATAGTTATGTGATTTTTGTCAAGCATGCAGGCTGCCAAAGATGGAAATATGAATTATTAATCGTTTTGTTTAAGAACATCTGATTTCAGCTGAAACACATTTTCATTAAGTAGTTTTCTTCCCTAATACAGCAGCATCTGATTTAAAGTTTTGGTCACCGTGGGGCTGTTCTGGAAGAGAAGAATAATACAAATAATTTTCCACAACAGATGAGATTGAATGCAACATTATGCAAACAGTTTAATCAGATCACTGGGTGCTGTTGGTGGCAGAGGACATAAATGCTGCTGTTTATCTCAAGGCTCAGAAAATACATTTACAATCTCCCAGCCAGCACAGCGTGTTCACTCCAAACTAATAAGTTTACTCCAAGTAACGCTGGCGTTCTCATAGGTAGGATTGAAAAGCTTTATTAATTTCATAAGATTCAGTGGTAGTGAGTCTGTAGAGAGTTTGTTCCAAAAGCAATAAGTTGCATCTATTCTGGGGAGTTGCTGTTTTCAAAGTCCCTGTCTACAGAAATAACATTGGTAAAACCTTGAGCTATGGCGCTAATGGTCGCCTGTTTTTGAAAGCATCATCAATATTACTGTATTTTCCCTACTGGCACTATTTGGCACAACCACTGGTAAAACCTCCCAGTAGATGCTTCAAAACCCAGAACATTATTTTGGAGAGTAAAGCCATTTTCAGACATCGAATACGAAACATTGTAAGTTTTATTTATCCCCTGTGTTTCCAGTGTGGGACACTTTGGAAACAAATCCGACGAGCTATGATACAGTATATCCATGAAGGCAGTTTGCACAGAAAGTGCCTTACAACAATAGTAGGTTTTTGTGTCAGCTTCCACATTCCATATTCTTAATTGTCTGCCCATTTACATTGAAAAAGAGACTGAAACAGTCAAGCCTAATAATAATCTGAACAGGTGTAAAATTGCAGGGGTAATGCATCCCAAACAATGGAAGCATGGTGGCTCTGACTAATGATGAGTAAAATTACATTTTTATTGCAGACTGGCTATATTGTACTGTCTTTAGTCGCATTCACCAGACGGTAATAAAATAATCTATACTGAATTTCACGTGTCATTGCTTCTACACAAGGAAATGAAGTTTGTTCCTCAACCTCTTTAGAGATGAAGTACTGTAAATGGCAGCAGGAGAGATGGGACTTTTTGAAAAGAAAAGATGATTACTATGTACTGAACCTTTTTAAAGGTCTGAACTCAAGTTTGCTGGTCAAAGAGGGTCGCTGGACATGTGGCCATCTTTTTCCGATGTTGACAAATGTAAAGAGCAAAGCGAAAAGAGTTGTATTGTAACTTTGCTGACGTTAGTATAAAAGGATGAACACAGGTTTCTGTTCCTGTACCGAGGCTTATTGTAGTGAGTATTGAACACATATTCTTTTCTTCTCATGAAATATTTCCCCTCTCCATTTGTTCTACATGCAATATGTTGTATCTGCTCTTGGGTAAAGGATTCCTTACTTCAAGTTTTTCTGTCACTGTCACAAATAAAAGTAATGATTCCAGTGGATTGAGGTTTTTGTTGGGAATGTAAAGCACTTACTTCCCTTCACAATAGCCCCATTCTTCATAGTTCATGTTAAAGATGGATTTCATGAGGGAATAGCAAAAGTCACCTTTCTGTTGATCTGTCTATGGTGTTAAACAGTCCTGCATTAAATAACAGGAGAAACTTCCTTACAAGATCCATTTCAGAGCTACAAGGGAAAAATAGCAACAGGAGAAAAAAAGTGAATATCTAGAACATATTTCACAATCATTTATATGTGTTTATTTCATCTTACATGCAATGTTAAAATGCAGGTATGAATGATGAATATCATCAATTCCCCACTGTATTGAAAGGACTGGTCAGAACCTGGAGCTCTGCCAGGTTGGCCACATGCTACAGCATCAGCTGGCTGTGATAACGCAGTGTAGATTTTGATGCATCTCTCGGCGCTCCTGGCAGACCTTTAGCCTCTCACCTCTCGGATGATTCGGTCTTGGCCTCAGAGAAATGCCACAAACAATAGCTGGGATGCCTCTCTGCAGATAGAGTAGGATCACAGACAGGAACGAGCACATACTCTGCGAACACTTGAGAGCAAAATGTGTGGCACACTGCTGGTTACAGTGAGCCAATGGCAATAACGTGTGGACTGTAGCTAACTGGGACTCAGGGAGCTTGTGTAAATAAATCATGATAAAAGATAATAGATCCTAGGGACAGGGAACAGGCCCCTCAACACATGCCAACAGTCAGGATACCAGGTAGAGCTTTATCTGCACTCACTGGTTCAACAATGTTTTGCCATTTTGGAGGTGCAGAAGCAGCCCTGGTGAAGCACACATTGGAGAGTTGGAGAGTTTCAATAATGTATCTCTTCCTAAAGACCTGGGTTCTCAATTTTATTGCTGCCATTTCAACAGAATCAGCTCATTAGGAGGTTTTCTATCAGTGTGAAATTTGCTGCCACTGTTTATTGGCTATCATACACTTTATGGGGATTGCTTCTCTTCTTATAATGCATAGGTAATACGTTGCTGAAAACTGCTTTATTGTGTATTTTACTCTAAATGGGACCACAATTTACAAAATGAACATCATGCTGTATAAAATAAGACTTGAAATTAGTGATTGAGACCAGAAACTGATTAGGAAAATGTTTACTGAGGTGATAAATCAAATAAGTAGGATAATTTTCTCATAGACTTCTATACAATCCTTTTGCAACCAGTGGAGTTTCTCCCTGCTGCCTATTAAAGAGAATGCAGGTTCAAGGCGCTTCCGCCATTGGCTTCACTTTTTGAGACCTGGGCGTTGCCCCTTGGTTTGTTTGGAGCCAAAAATAGGAACCAAAAATAGCATGTTATTAGCATTTCTATACTGACATGAAATTAGAGTGCATAGGGTTGTTTCCAAATAAACATGCACATGGAAACTTTGAAAAGAAGAGAGAATAATCCAGAGTCAGAAACATTTAATCACAATGGATAAACACTGTGGCCCACTACCTCTGGCACAGAGGCTCAGTGTGTTGTAGGATCCTGAACAATCCAGATATTAAAGCCAATAACTGACTTCCAAAAATGCTAATACCTGGGTCTTCAATTTTATTGCTGCCATTTCAACAGAAGCAGCTCATTAGGAGGTTTTCTATCAGTGTGACATTTCCTGCCACTGTTTATTGGCTTTCACACACTTTATGAGGATTGCTTCTTATAATGAATGGTGTGTGTGGCAGCACAGGTAATACACTGCTGAGAACTGCATCCTGATGTGTTCTTGAAAGATATTTTGAAGAATGAATTGCTTAACTGCTTACAGTTGCTCATATATCATTGTCCAAAACTATCAGCAAGTCTCGGCAGCACGTCACGTCAAATACAAGAGCTTTTTGTTTGCCGATGATGGCTAACGCAACACAAATCATGTCCAGGATTACAGCAGCCAAGGTACATTTACATTCCAGTACAAATAACCGCCCTCTACGCCAAGCCTCGTCTCCTGACGATACATTTAGTACCCACTCATGTACCCAAAGTGGTTTATAAAGACTGGAAAAATGTGATATTATGTCATTGCCAGCCAAATAAACTTGTCGGAGCACTAGACATGATATAACTTTCAAAGCCTACAGTTTAAAGGCACATCTTATTTAATTGCTATTATTCTGATGTGATGATAATTATAACCCTGAAAAACACCATGTTGGATTTATTTCTCATCTCTTATTAGTTTTTTGATTCCTTGGTTACCTTATTTTCTCCTTAACAAAGTGCAATTCAGGCCACAGAACTAATTAGAGGCAATGGAGGCTGCAGCAAAGTTGTCTGTTTTTAATTGTCTCTTGCGTGCAGCCTGAATTGTCATCTAATGACGTATGCTACATCATGAAAAATATTTATAACAGTGGTAGAAGCAATCAAAGTTAGTGCATTTTTGTCATTGGGAACAATGAACAATCAATTAAGTAAAATAACTGGGATTTACACCGACAACAGCAGAGTCTAATTGTTTGCCTAATTTCTTAAAGGAATAATTTGACATTTTGGAAAATAAACATATTTGCTTTTAGATTTAGATGAGAAGATTGATACCACTCTCGAGTCCATGTGATGAATCTGAATCTGGAGCGAGAGATAACCTCTGGGTCTCAAAAGTGAAACCAATGTGGAAGTGCCTTAAACCTGCTTTATTTCTAATAAAAATGACTTCATTTGTTGCAAAAACAAGCCTGATTGTATAGAAGTCTATGAGAAAATGACTCTACTTCTCACTTGATAGATTATCTCAGTAAACGTCTTTCCTTGTGAGTTTATGGTCATACAAATGTCCCGTTTAGCGTTCGGTTGTACTTTGCGACACCTTCTCGTGTCAAATAGCTTTAAATGTCTGATCTACTCAAAAGTCAGATTACATTACATCTTCTTTGTTTTCAATTCACTTTTAAGAAAATCAGCTTGTTTCATTTGCACAGATTCTCACCAACAGATTGCTTGAACATCAGTGCTCAGACGGTGATCTGTGTAAAAGTGTTTACCTGTCAGGAATGTGTCCCATAGTACTGTGACAGACAAGTCTGTATGGATTTAAGCTTTGGTGACGCTTTAAATCCCTCAGTCAACAAAAGAGGTTTCAAGCGATTTGCTGAAAGCTACCCTGTGGCTGCGTTTCCGCAACTTTTCAGGCATTTAACTACTGGAGGGCATGTCAGGCTTCTGATGTCAGTCAGACACAAGACAAATAGTTTTTCAAATTTGCTTCAGCTTATTCAGGTGTCACAAAGGTTTGATTGCTCTTGTAGAACTACGAGACAACTCATAAGGAAGTATTGAAAAAGTTCAACCCACAGCTGTTTTGCCTTTTCAATTGAATTGATGTGAGATAATAAAACTTTTATTGTATTCTTGTTTTTATTGAACCCAATATCCATGGTGTCACATGCTCTTGAGTGGCAGCTCATGACAGGCTTTGCAACATATAATATTCTTTGCCAGCATTTATAAACTTTAGGTATTTTCGAGACAAAGGAATTTTATTCATAGCTTTAAAAACATATTTGTAAAAAAATGTCATTGTGTCTGTAGCGCAATAACAATCATAGTTCACACAACACATGAGCCCATTCAGCAACCCTCATGTTTACAAATCTGTTAGCCCCAGTGGGCAGTTCCTCCTTAGAACTGTTTGGTCCAAAAATGCCTTTTGTTTACATTTTGTATGTTCTGTACCATGATACTCAGAATAGTTCACTTGATAACAATGTTTAAAATAATTAGTTTTAGTATGATTTGATTTATTGTGGGGGTAGAGCCTTAAAAACATGAAACTATAATCATTTTATTAAGAATTAGAATCATTGCAGCACCTTTACAACTCTCACTGATACAGAAACAACATGGAAACATTAAAATAAGCTTTTCATAACTGTCTGTGTTACATTCAGTAGTGATTTATTAGATTAAGTATGGATGTGACTTTTGGATGCACATTATGTCTGTTGAGTTCCAGCTTGTGTACTCATGTGGAAACCTAAACATCCTGGTATTCCATGCAGCATCTTAAAACTAACACGAAGGATTATGTTGAAATACTGTTCAATCTTGCTCTGCTATGAATGTCAGGGGGATGCACCCTCTTCGAATTAATAGAGTCCATAATTTTAAAACCAAAAATCCACAGACAAGCTGGTATTATATATACGTACACAGAAACAATTAATCCACTGGTTCCCTGTAAACCTAATTTCAGCACAGCACAACTGAATGTATTTCATTACGGAGAGGATGTGCCATGGCAGAGCTTTCAAAGAAATGACGTGACACTCTAGGAAAGGCAGAGGACTGTAATGCTTTATAATGGGGGATAGATGGCAAAAAAACATCCCTAAGGTATTTACAGGCTGCCGCTCCCAAGGACAGCTGAGCAAATACGGCTTAAATAGAAATCAGTGCAAATGCATCAGGCCGTCGAGTTTGTGCCAGACTATTACGATCCAAACTCCCACGAACCTAACTCTGAGTTCACACCATTAAGAATCACCTTCCTAAACTACCGGTTGCTAGAGCTAAATTGCCAATGCAGTGATTGACAGGAAGTGACACCGTCTACCGGGTCTGTTTTCATACTGACCACCTAGAAAGGGGCCATGGGGAATAATTGACTTTTGATTATAAGGTGTAGACACTGTATATACACATTAAATGTATCTGCAAGACTATTTGAATACAGATGAAACAAGTAAGATTTGCACACTAACTTCACAAATGTATTTATAATGTATAATGTAATGTATTTATGTAATGAATCACAATCATATCTTCAGCAGGACAAAAGTTAAATATTGGTCACCACACCCATAAACTGTAATATGCTGTTAAACTCTATGACAGGTGGGGGGGGGGGTCACCATTGAACCTCAAAACCTCAAAAAGAATTAACAGTACAAAGTGTAGTGAAACCTAAATCAAAATCAATCCCAAAGAGAGTTATACATAACATAAAGCCTTATTTATTTATTTCCCCCCCCAGAAATTCTGTCATACATGTATGTTATCATACAGACTACAGACAGCTACAGTATCAACAAGAAACTATACCCAAAATATCAACAGTTAAATTAACTCATTAAAGAAGGAATAACTAACAATCTAACTAGAAAATAAACATCCGCCCATCTGAACTGTATCTGCTTATCCTGTTCAGGGTTTGTTGGCTATCACAAAACATACGCAGGTCTCCAGTCTGTCACAGGAGTCTGTTTCCAGGTCAGTCAAATTAGCTAACGTGCATGTCTGAAGAGATGCAAGTTAAGAAAATGAATTAAATATACACCTCATTTTCAGTAATGATTGTTGTACATCTGCTGTTTCTGTCAACAGTCTGTAACACTTGCAGACGCTGCAGATGTAATTACAGCTCAGCAGTTGGGTCATTTCCAGTAAATGAGAGCCTGAATATAACTCAATACTTGCCTACAAATCTTTCGTCTCTTATAAAGGAGTTACTTAAGGGAACAGCTGTGGTATATAAGACCCATTGTATAGAAATTAATTGCTCTCCAATATGAAAACACCTCATTGTCAGTATAAAACGGTTGTTTTGTATTCAGCCATTAGCAGAAATGAGGATTTTAACAGTTCACCTGAGGACAGTAGTTAAACATTTGTGAAGAGAAGAGAGTCAATTTTTTATTGATTTCAGTACTGGAGCAAAATGAACATGAAAGAAAATGACAATAACATTGTAATTGGATGTCTGGTAGTATCAGATCCCTTCATGGTTTAAATATTGTCCTGCATTTTAGATCCCATGAAGATTAAACACTCTTAAAAATAAATGTCACCGCATGTCTGACTTATACTTGACTTGATTAGTGTAATCAAAACTGAATTACATTGAACAATTAATCTCTTTCAAAAATAACACAACTAAAAATGAAAACTTAATGCAAAAAATCACCTGTTTGATTTGTAATACCCTTTTCCAGTAGTCCTAAAAAAATAAGATTTCAAATGCCATCACTGTTTGTCTTCAAAAATATCTCTATCAATCTCTTTTCAATATTAATCACCCTCCATCAATTACATGAAGTGTAGCGTTCAACATTTAAATCCAATATTTCAGATTTGTGAGCCCAGCTCTCTTTTTTCACATTATCATATACTCTGTATGGAGAGCATCTCAGGTAAATAAGATTAATCTATTCCAAATGTAACTGGATCGTGTCTTTGCATCAGGTGAATATATAACAAGGTTGTTAGCCAGTGTCACAAGTGAAGAACACACGCCCACACACACACACACACACACACACACACACACACACACACACACACACACACACACACACACACACACACACACACACACACACACACACACACACACACACACACACACACACACACAGAACACAGAGGGACGCTGCTCTAATAGATTACCGTGACTTTGAACTCCAGTTTCAGACAGTGAGACTAAACACAGGCCTGAATTTTCTAAAGATAAACAAGTTGACGTAAAGGATGATAAATGTTAAACTGGTCTTATTTATTTTTTTATGCTTGACAACACAATTCAAATAATTTTAACCTTCTAAACAACATAGGATTTGGGAAGCTGCAAAAAACAACATAACTTCAAGGTAACGCTAACGCAGGGCTGGGTAATGTGGTTGAAATTATTGTTATGCTGATGGTCATTCTCCATTTTGTTTTTGATTTTGATATTCAATGAAATTCACAATATGCATCCAAACACACATATAAAATAATGACTGCTATTGTTTAAATTAGATGACAATGCAGTTAATTTCGTTAGTATTAATTGCAGATTGCTTGAAATCAGGACAAAAGAGATTTGTAAAACTAATATATTACCAATCATATCAACATAAAATGATTCCACTACCACCATTGAAAGACGATGTTGGACAGTACCAATCAATACGGTTGTCGATACTGTAGAAAATATCCATGGCATATGGACATGCCAGCATTCAGTCGGTATTTGCACATCTAAGAAGCGTGTTGTGACTTGTAATTTATGGATATTGTTCCGTTGTGTATTGATAACTTTATATGGATACAAAAACTAAATTGTCAATAATATTTACTGAGCTTGACAATTAATTTTTGACATAGATTTTTGACATTTTCAACTTCTCCACTCAAGCTTCAATTAATTGTTGCTCTGGAGCTTTTGGATGTGTCACATGGTCTTCATCAGCAGATGAAGTTCCCTTTGTTCAAGTTTGCTCAACTTTGAAGACAACATGGGCAAAAAAATCCTAAAAGCACTCAGAACATCATGAGATATTTTCAAAAGCTTGAGAAAAGGGGAATAAATGGAGATCGGACCAGCCCTAAACACATGATATGCTTTAAAGTACTTTAAGAAGTGAATCCAAATATGACATAGCTCTACAGTAAAGGGTTTAACACTTTAAAGGGCACAGTTGCCTTTGGTCTTTGGCCAATATATCACTGTGTGTCAGAGGTCATGGGGTCAAGTGGACAATGCAACAAGATCACCTATCCCATGCATAACTATCTCCCACCCGGTGACATGAACTGAAACGGGGGCACATCATTAAAGAACCATCCGGCTGACGGACCACAACATGACACTAAACCTTCCAGCCTGGATGCGAGCGATGTGTACGTAATCCCTGTGGATACTGTTTGCTCATGTTGAAACATGAAACACAGTCTGCTGCTCATAAAACATTAACACTGGATCACAGAGCATGTACAAAGCATGTCAATTTCAACTGAGGCTATACAAGTACCAGGCTCTAGAGGCAACTGGATTCCTATACGAGAGGATGCATATTTTGCACACTGGACACTGTATCCCAGTTTGGCTGAAAATACTTTGTGAACTGCTGAGAGAAACTGCTCAGGAAGTGTCAGCATCATTGTAAAAAGTGGCCTGTGGTATTCATTACAGACAGCTTCGGGCCCCTCCCACTTGGAGAACTCACACAAGATGTTTTTTGGCAGTTGAACATTTCATTAACGTAAATCCAATTTGGCAAGAAAAACACAAGGATTTCTGGTGTGCTCAGTTGAGCACTCTGAGTAGTGGATAATGCATTCCCATTTCTCATTATAACTGCATATATTAACATTTCTTTATATTGTGTAACTCGGGCTACTAATATAGAGCACATACACCGATTTAATAGTCTGGCTGGAGGTTCCGTACATGAAGGGAAATGGAATTTAAAACTAACTAAACTGTCATTAAATGTGCATTTTGTCACTCATAATGTCTATTTTTATGAGCAAACAATCAAGGGCTGGTATTGTTCATCTTTATAATATTTAATATGATAACATCGCAGATAAACCACATTTCTGGAATCCATATGGCTTCGGTGCTGTGCCTAAGTTGCAATTCTGTTCCCTTTTATCTTACTAATTGCAACACTTGCGTAAGTCTCATTTTATTCACAGCCACAAGTTTGTGTTAACACACTCTTGCGCCCTCTCAGATGCGCTATGCTGTGTTTATTGTCTTAAAGCTGTCTCTGGAGACGACTCCACTATCAGGTACCACATTACCAGACGATTGGCTTCGTTTTGGCTTCCACGCTTCTTCGCAGCAGAAGATTGATTCTTGCTTTGGACTCTTTAAATTACTGCTTGTGTCTTTCGAGACAGGAGTCCGAATGAAGCTCCAAAGTAAAATCCTTCCACAGTTCGCAGCACTGATAATCCTGTTTTGGAAGAACCCAGTGGCGGTTCTTTATGGTCATGTCAGCCACAAGGACAGGAAACAGGCTGTCATGGGTGTGGCCGTGACCATATAGTTAACACAAGCATATCAACCTGCTGTCACCTATTAATCATTAAAACTATAGGACACTTAAATTCTGGAATTTACAATTATACTACATAGGTGAAAGTGGTGTCCCCTTCCCATCAGCTCCAGGAATAAACAATTCCTCAGCGCGTACCTGCTGTTCTTTTACCTTCATTTTTCATCTTCTTTTCCTGCAACCAAGAGCAGCAGCTTCCATGTATGGACTGCTGCTCCTTTTGATTGACAAGTTCATTAATTTAGACCTGAGAGAACTTCACAATGGAGCTGTAATGTTCATTATGTAACGAGAGGAATATTATGATCCAAACGGCTTGCAACAGCAAAACATCAGATTTCCAACGGTCTTAGCCCTTTGATTAACCTCAGATCAGTCCTTGGAGGATGCTCCTCCTTGCTGACATGACTCAAACAGCTGACAACATGATACCGTAGCTGAACAGGTTCACTGTTCTTTACAAAACTAAGCTTATTCATCCTTTGCTCTTTCCCTGCTGCCATCTGGGCCCTTCACTCAGATGTTCTACAATCTGACCTTACTCATTTAGTGTGCATTAGGGCATCAATGTGTTCATGGTTATGGTCAAGGCCAAAGACACCCTCATTGCCTCATTTGTAACACGAGAAGGATCAGAAATTAAAGGACGATCGGGGTAAACATGAAACTTCAAGTTAATAAAGTGCTTGTAAAATTGTAATTGAAGGGTCGAATAATGGCCTGTGCAATTCATAGTGCTTTTCCATATGAACCCTGAGCACATCTTATTGTTCAAGCTGTGAAATGTTTTTGTGAGAATTCAGTGTCTGTTCTCTGCAGACTTAAGACAACACATGGCGGATCTGGACCATGAATTTCAGGAAATTCTGAAGCATAAAAGCAATTTGTTTTTTAATAGGGAAACAATGGAGACACCAGTGTAACAAATGTTTGCAGCCAGCAGTGGAAGAAAAGGTTTACTCTTCACAAACCACAGCATCATCAACAACTACAATAAACTCTTACTGCTCAGCAGTAAGACCTGCAAGTTTTAAGCAATAGACAAGAAGTAACATTTGTGTCCCTCAAACTTACTATGAAATACAAAGGGATTATACTATATAATATACATACAGTATCATAAAGGATGGCCAAGTGGTTGAGGCCAGAGTAATCTTCATCCGAAGTATGTTTTAGAAACTAGAATGTGTTTGACCAAAGTACAACATTCTCTTATAGCGCACGGGTTAGTATCGTGACAAAAGTACCCCAATAAATAAGATCTTATAGATATAATAAAGAAGCAATAAAGAAATAAAGAATTTCCTCCTCTATATAATGGCCATACTAAATGAAAGGGTTCTACAGTGTTATTATATTGAGTTTATTGTTCATTTCCCAAAAGCCCAAATGACCTGGCAGCAAGGCTCAACATAACTGTAAGTCTCTATTCAGCAAATAACGGTGAGTCAGTTCCCTCCTTAATAATGTTTTGTACAGTAGCTACAGTCCAGCGCTCTGAGGCACATGAGCCATCTGCGAGCTACTGAAGGAAGTGGCAAACTTGTGAAATACCAGCAATTCAGCAATTCCTTATGTGAATTTGCTCCTCTGTGCACTCTGTCGGCTAAGACTAATGATATGCAGTGTTGGCTTGTTTTATTTTAAACTTCACACCTGCTCTAAATCTGTCAAAGAGCAGGTGTGTTGTTTTCATGTATATTATTATTTGGTGCTAAGCAATAGCCTCGTTTGCCTATGTATTGATGGTTTTAGGGCCTTTTTTATTCCTATTTTGTGTTAGAAGATCATTCCTTTTGTATTACTCCACTTAAATACTTTTGTAGCCTCACAAGCTTTCAAGATTTAAATGTCCATGGAAGAAGTAAATACCCTACTTGTGAATTTCTCGAGCTTCTATGTGTCTTAAAAAAGACGTTCGGCTAAATGAGACTACTAAATGACGTCACACCGAACACTAGTCGGCCTTAAGCTTAGTGCTGGTGACATGTGTCATCGGATTGCAGTATAGTTCATTTGTAGCTTAACATTACATTTTTATGTATGCCGATTACATTTACTCTTCAGAAATCATAACAGTGATGTTCATTTGTGAAGATTATCCTGCTGAACAAAACATTTAGGTATCATAAACATATGTTTCCCTACAAAAATATGTCATCCCTACAAAATGAGGTTCACAGTTTTTGTCTTAGTGATATATCTTGACAACTCTTGGATGGATAGACCAATATAGAAACGATAATAAAGGAATGTATGTTTAAGTAAATGGGATTAGATTTTTTTCAACAATCGTGGAATTTTATTGATATTGGTATCGATTACTTAATTTCTGGTATTGTGACATCACTATTACATACAACAATGTTGCCCAGAGGATGAATCCTATTGACTTTTCCTTTAGCAACATCCTCAGGTCAAAATGTGTACTGTATATTGCTTTGGTTTATCCATTTAACAGTTTGTTTTTCAACAAACAACTTTGATGCTCTCAGTACTACATTTTGAGATATCATTGAGGCAGTTGGGGCGTTTGGCGGGAAGGACAGAGAGTTGGGTATCATCAGCATAGCAGTGGTAACAAAAGCCTTGTGAGCAGATAATTGGATCAAGGGAGGTGGTGGATATTGAGAAGAGAAGTGTGCCAAGAACAGAACCATGTGGTACCCCAATGCAGTTTCAGTGAAAAGACTGCTCTTGAAACCAGATTTTAATCAAGTAGAATGAACCCATGATGTTGTAATCAAAGGGAATTATTTGTCATCAAAAAACATTCATACAGTCTCTCGAATTAAACTCATAAGGTATAAAAATAGCTGCTTGACCCCAACTTACATTATCTGACCCTTACTCATACATTTCCCTCATCAGTGCTCAGGCAGGTTTCTGTCAGTGATGAACTTGGAGATATCATTCCTCCATCAGCAGCAGAGCAGCGAGCTGGACAGTAATAAAAGATATTATAGTCTTGTAAGAATGCTTAGTCTTCTCTGCTGCTGACATCCTGCTGCACATCTCCCACTATAATTAACCTATAAGGGAGAAGGGGAGCAATGCTGAACGTTCACTGAACTACAACAGAGGATACAAATGTCTGCTAACGTCCAACACTTTTCCATGTGTTTATTTGTGTCTTCAATAGTTTTTCAAGTTGAATATGTTAGGTATAAACAAGTCCCTAAACATAACCATTAAAAAAAGTTTATTACGGTTTAGTTATTTCAGTCAGGTATTGTATTGCTATGAGTGGATGTGAAAACAAATTAAATATTTGTCAGTCAATGTTTGGCAAATATGTTTAGAATGAGCATTTTGTGTTGTGGTAGATACTATGTTTGTTAAAAACATTTGCTGTTGCAAATTAGTACATGATTTATCTAACAGTGACTTTGAGAGATAATAGGGGTGGCCATGATGGCAAGAGAGAGCATGATTGAAGGACGAAGGCAGGTGATGATGGCAGGGCAGTAACACTCACCCTCAGGCTGAACTCTCCCTCTGCATCTAACACTCTCCCTCTTTGATAACTCCTCATATACTGGCAGAACAATGGCCCTCTCCAGGCCATAGCGGCCAATTTTCTCTACCCCCATTGCCTACCCATTAAGACAAAACTGTGGAGAAAGGGGTCACTGAGCTCCTCTTGCAGAGCCAGCCCAAGTCATTACTTACACTATAGCTGTGTCACTTCTTGCAACTTGGCCTGCAGCTGCTAATGATGAGGAATGGCAGTAAAAGGAGGAGGATCCCCTCTGTGCATTGAACAGGAAGTTACAGTAACCTGATTACTAGTGGCTGCCTGGAAAATGGCATTACATTCTCGCTGCAGACCTGTCTCTCACTTCGAGCCTCCGACTGTCCTAGATCCGGGCGGAATCACTTATTTCTCTCACTCTAGATGAGTTTATATCATTGTGCTTTGTAAGAAGCTGTCGTACAAACGGCTACTCAGCAGCTGTCTTCCCCTGAGTGCTTTGATTGCAAAATGTGGCTCTCTGTCTTCTTCATGCATTACTATTCCAGTCCATCAAGATGTGTTTTAAATGTAATTATCTGCCTAATAAGGGATACAGGTCCAGCTGCCTTTCAATTACATGACAAAGATGTTGTTGAGTACAGTATGCCCCTGGGGATTATAGCTGAGATGTGGACAGAATGAAAAAAAATGCACCGTATTGTGCAATTTAGTTTAGAGCTTTTGTCAGGGCGACATTCTGTGAGTGGAATTAAACTAGAAAATTGGCTTTCATGATTTTGATACCTGCAATTCAATCCAGGCCCACTCATTTATCTGTTCTGTCTTAAGTATCTTTGGTACTGAAATAGACCCAGAGCTATTTATGGAGAGAGAGAGAGAGAGAGAGAGAGAGAGAGAGGGAGAGAGAGAGAGAGAGAGAGAGAGAGAGAGAGAGAGAGAGAGAGAGAGAGAGAGAGAGAGAGAGAGACTATGAGAGACTCATAGACATCTAGTAAAACGTGACTAAAAGTCTACAGTTATGCTAGCAGCTCTACTTAGGCACACTTATGCTTTGAGCTAAGCTAACATGCTTACATGCTCAGAATGACAATGTTAATGCGCTGATGTTTGGCAGGTATGTTTACAATGCACATCATCATAGTTTAGCTAGCTTAGTAAGTATTACCATGAATATATTTTCTAAATTTCATTACAATCAATCCAGTAGTTGCCGAGATAGTTCAGTCTGGACCAAAGTGATGGACTGACTGCCATCCATTGAACCACGCCCCTCCGCGACAAACTGTGAAAAGTGGCGCAAGCTCGGCAAAAAGCAAGCATATCCACTGTCGGTCATTCAAGGATAATGTTCTTCATTGTGATCTATTACTATAAATTGTCTCACAAGAATTTTGGCAGTGAAATTTAATTTTAATCAAAGCAAAACATAGGCTTTTTTTTTTACTCAATTTACCACCTCAAGAAATGACATGTCCTCCATGTTGGCTTCAGTACCCCAGTGGTGGTACCTTTACCACACACACGCACGCAGTAATCAGGTTGCCCAGACACAGGCCCATGAGGCCCTCGTTACCTTGAATGACTTTCCCCACTTAAAGCCTTTGAAAACAACAGCTGCAGGAATAGAGAATTGTAGGGAGAAGGAGAGAATGGGTGATTAATGTGCACATCAACCTCCCAGCCTGTTGATCTTGACCAAATTTCTAATACAATCCTTCTTTTTTAGACGTTGTCTCAATGCAAGTTAACTCTGATCAAAATCCAATTGATATCTTCATTGGGGATACTGAGCAAGTTATTTCCTGCTTGCTAGTAAGTGTGGCTCAATGATTAAAGTCCTAAAAAGTCAAAAAACAATCCAAAAATCAACCTCCAATGATGTCCATTAGAGCTGCTTAACAGTTGTTAAGTAAGACGTAATCCATTTACCCACCACAGATGGTCTGATTTGATTCATATCAAAAACAAATGAGCAAACATGAACATGTATTTATTTAGGATTAGCTCTTTGTGATGTGTCATCTCGTTTTCGAGGGGGTCTTACACATAATGCAAACAATCAACGATGTCAAGGATCCAAAAGGCAGGAGTCAGTCTTTCAGTGTATATGCATTAACAAGTAATCCTATGTCCCTTGTTACACTTGATTAGTACAGTGTCACACTCTGCGGAGCCATGACACCCAACCCCACCTCCCTGCTGTCACCCGGCCGGCCCTCTCGTTCACAGGTCCTTCACTGGAATGGATCGAGGTCCTGCTGCGCAAACAAGATAGGCTGCCAGTAATGGCTTATTGTTTGAGGATGCTCGCTCATGCTGTGAGAGGAAATGAATGCTCTTCAGATGCAATCATTTACATATCATATAAAGATGGCTATTTGAGGATATGACAATAAAGCAATCATTCATCGGTCATTCATGGAGGACTTATTTCATCATAATGTGCTTTCATTACTATGGTAAGCTTTTTTGGAGAATTTCTATAATTCCTTGAAATAACAAACCTCCTTACTATTAAGATGTGACTTTCTTTGCATTATAAGTAACTGTACTCTTAAAGTAAACTGACAGTTTGTCTACAGAACACTTTCTGGACCAGAGCCTATTTGGGCTGATACTGTTATCAGTAAAACTAAGCCAGGAAGCTTTTTGGACTTCCAGTGCACCGACAGATCCAAGTGATTAGGCAAACATTTAAAAAAGCTATTAGTTAAACCACAAAATCACAAGGCAGAATTACACCTCAGACTGCCAGCATCAGCTTTTCAAACTCTCTTTTTTATTAGAATTTCTGTCTTACATTTACATACACACAGTTTGTCTTCATGCACAACCCCGTTGCCCTTTTTGAGACATAAAGAAAAAACTTTTTGCAAGCAGCTGTCAGACAAGGTGTCTATTTTTAGCAGAGCTTTATGTTTGAGCAACTGCATTAGTCATGTGGGCTGACAGTGACTGTGGATGCAGAACCTTTTAGTTAACATATACAATAAAATACTTAGTTAATCTCAAGAACTGAGCTTAATATCCTTAATATGAGGTTTTCATGCCAGATGTTTAAAGTAAACTATTTCTCTAATTCAGAGATGTTAGAAACTTCTAGGAGTTTTAATTACTTAGTTTATAATTATTAAGTTGCTAGAAGAAGCCAAAGCCTCAAACGTTATGCAAACTTAATGTATAGGCGCATCCAGAGGGACCATTAAGCAGCCCTCGTGCACTTAGCAAATCATTTGTGGTTGCTGATGTTTTAAAAGCATTTACTGGACAAGTTCAGCCAGTCCAATGCGAGTTGTTCAACTAAGAGAAGGCGATGACCTGACGTCCTCTATGAAGTTGAACATTACAGGAGTTTGAATGAAGAGCTGCTTGTCTGTTAGAGCCTGTTTCTCTGGACACAATGAACTGGATGAAAGTGTGGAACTTCTTACAATGACGCTGTATCTGCAAGGCATGCAAAGCCATTTCAGTTCAAGAAAGGGTGCAGTCAGCCATCTAATGGCTCTTTTTTGACCATAACATTGTAATAGTACGAATCTATCAAACTGAAGTATGACCCATAGAGAGGAGCATGCCTTAAATGGGAACTGCCAGCTGATGTATATGGTTCTCTATTGTAATGCTTTACAATGGGCAAGAATCTCTTCTCTTTCAGTATATCCGTGTGTGGATGTTTGACTGTGTGTGTGTGTGTGTGTGTGTGTGTGTGTGTGTGTGTGTGTGTGTGTGTGTGTGTGTGTGTGTTTGAGGGGTGAGGTTTACAGATTAGCATTAGTGCGTGTGTGTGTGTGAGTGTGTGTGTGAGTGTGTGTTTGAGGGGTGAGGTTTACAGATTAGTATTAGTGTGTGTGTGTGTGTGTGTGTGTGTGTGTGTTTGTGTGTGTGTCTGTGTGTGTGTGTGTGTGTGTGTGTGTGAGAGAGTGTGTGTGTGTGTGTGTGTGTGTGTGTGATAAAGAAAAACTGTGACAAAGACAGAAAGAGAGGGAGACGCCCACAGGCAGCTCTTTACCACAATCACAAGGAATCCATTAGAAGATAAATGTCCTCTCATAGTACGATTGGTCGAAATGGGGGCAGGATGCCCTTTACTCAACATACGCAAGACATCACTGACTAACATGCAGAGCCGCCACACTTGCAATAAACAGCCGTGAATCTTTGTCTTTCACAAAGCCAAAACCTAGAGGTGATTGGTCACTGTTTGGTCTTGGCATCTCAGTTTTCTGATTAAATATTTTAAGAGTCTTTCCTTAAACTCTACAGTAATCCCTTTTGAAATTCGTGACAGTAAATCAAAGTCTGACCAGGGTCAATGTGGCCTAACGCCATTTATTGCAAGTAAAGGCAGCATTAAAAAGCATTGCCAGTGTTACGTCTTCTATCTTTGGCAGATGTCAGACCAGGCTGGATTTCCCCACTGAGCCCTTTATCAGAAGAAGACTGATGTCCCGATATGACTGCTAGCACTAAGCCGTACTTCACAAAAAAATGATTTTCAGGAGACCATGGCCATTCATACAGAGCATCTGTGCAAGGTGAGATACCGACGGCAGGTTTAATGCCAGTTATTTCTAATTCTCTGCACATTGGCTCACTAGGTTACAATTGCTGTTTTCCTGACATCCTTTAAAGCAGATTTAGACACCATGAGCCTTTTTTTCTTTCCCCTCAAGACGTTAAAACTAAGCAGGAACCAGTCACACCAGCAAGCCAAGATAGCGCTAGTTTCATTCATCATCAATCAATGAATTAGCGCAAAGCATGCATTAGCATCTCATGTAATTAGGATTATCTATTATAATCTCACCCTTTGGCAAACACACATACAGTCCCACGTCTACAGATGCCCTTCCATGCCAGATTACACTGAAATGAGTTTGAACAGTGAAATCACAGAGTTTTTGACATTAGCATCACATTGACATGCTGTGTCATTGAGCCACTTCGTAGCTTTGTGCAAAGGGATAACATCAAATTGCTATTCCTAGCCCATCATCAAAGGATGTCCTTTAACCAAACGCATGGGTTCACTTGGTAATCTGTAATTATTAGGTGCTTACATGAATGAGTGAGAAGGACCTTTTCTGCATGGAAACAGATATTCACAAGGCGGGGATTCCTCAACACAACATCCACAAGTTTGGAGCAGAGACTGGCTTTGTGCCCTCGCATCGATCAGGAGATCTCGGATTGCACAATAGCATCCAGGTGTGTTGACAATGTAGGTTCCTATTTTCAAAACTGAACTCAGAAACCGCTCTCAAAGAAACCGTTTTCTTTGTCATTGAGTTGTTAGTGCCATTACTTCATCAACCACCAACCAGTCATGAGACCGGCTTGATTTTGCTTT
Source organism: Cottoperca gobio (assembly GCF_900634415.1). NCBI lineage: Eukaryota > Metazoa > Chordata > Actinopteri > Perciformes > Bovichtidae > Cottoperca > Cottoperca gobio. Next base: position 20,076,727 of record NC_041358.1, read on the forward strand.
GGACCCTTAATCATGACGCTTTCGATAATAACATACTAGAAACATCATGTGACCCACCAATCAGTGTAAAGAGCTGACTTCATCAATGCTGAAAATACATGTAGTATGATGATTTTCCCGTGTTGTGTCACTCATGTAGACTCAAGTGGTTATTTCTGATGAGGAATGCATGGTACTGTTGTAGTTTTACATACTTCCATCTCAAATCACCACACTGAGGAGTCAATTTCATCACTGGTCATCTAGAATGGGCTGATGGTTGTGTTTGTGTGTGTATGTCGGGGGGAGAGGGGAGAGGGTGCTCTTAACACAAGATTAGATGTGAGCAGTGGTTCTGATTACACAAGGGTCTGTGAGGCACATGTAATCACGTCACACAGCTTAGTTTGTTACCATCTCTTACCAGTCTCTTCCTCCCTGCTCTGTTTGGCTGTCTTTTGAAAACTTTTTTGCAGCAAATTAATGCAGAGAGGAACAAACTGTAATAATGAGTTCGCTGTGAAGAGGCAACCGTCTCGTCTCTGATGGTTCCAATATATGATTTTTCTTTTACAGTCTAACAGTCTGTTATTGGAGTTAAAGCTGTTGGCCATAATAAAGGATGCCAACAGCGCAGTAAAAATACCACGCATTATCTCGCTCTTCAAAGCATGAACACATCCTCTGTTGTGCACAACACACTGATTTACATTAACAAAAAAAGATGATGCTGTATAATAATGCTCTAACAGGATTGATGGAGCTGGTTCTTGCTGGTGTTTTACTTATATTATGCATGTCTCTCTGGATACCTTTGAGTTGGTAATTTGAATTTACCATAATATGCATTCGCTGCTGTCTATCATGGATATGAGGAGCAATAACATCGTTGCATGGATTTTGTTATTTAAAGGATGGATTGGAGTTAATGAATCTGCAGGCTTGAGAAACGTCTTGAAATACAATTTACAGGATCTGTGCACTGACACCTTGGAAATTTGTCGTACACCTTGGAAATTTGTCTTTGTGATTTGTTCTGTTAGTCGGACAAAAAAAGCAATATGAAGACTTCACCATTAGTTCTGGGAAATTTTGACAGACTTTTCTAACATTTTATTGACCAAATGAAATTGGCAGATTAATCAAAGCGGAAAATAATTGTTTTCTGTATTCAGTACTGAAAGCTATGAAAAGGTTTAAAGGTACATGGTTAAACAAAACTAAGTTTAAACATTCTTTGTGATAATTTCACAACATTTTGTGAAACTGTAAGTAAGTGTATATCTGACCTTCTGTAGTTTTGTGTCAGTTCTTCCTGTCATTCCCAACAACAACAATCTTCTATCTCCTCTGTCTTTATTCCTCCCTGCACCGTTGTTAAAGCTGTGACTGACCTTTTCTGTGGCAGCCTGTCTAACCACCCTGGGATATATGATATAGCTGGAGGATAGGATTTAATTGACGTGATAACATTCTTGAGGTGTGTAAGGTGAGGATGAGGAGTAGGTATGGAGAAACGTTGAAAGTAGAAAGGTTACGCTCTTGAGTGGTCCTTGTCATCTAAACTCATGAAGAGACATTTTCAACCTTGAGCAATGATGTGATAGGAGACAGATGAATTTCTCTCTAATTTTAAGTGTTTTGTTTCACTGAGCAAAACCACTTGAGGATGAATCAGTGCCTGAGGCCAAAGACCACTTTAGAGTAGTTGTTAAATCAGTTGTGAATATCTTCAGTATAACCATGTTTCACTGCCTCACTCCACCTTTTTGAGCCCGAGTCTTTTCCACGATCTTTACATCGAAATCTACAGATTTCTCTTTCGGTGAGCTCGAAACAAAACAACAGTGCAAGTCTGAGAAACTACTCCACTGGCTGCTTTAAGTACCGCAGACATGCTTATCTCAACAGCTCACTTATCTTTTGCAAACAGGAACAAGAAAAATCTTTTCAAGTAAGGTCTCAACTCTAAACGAACTTGATTGAATCCTTACATGAATTTCAAAAATAGATTGTTATACAGTATTTATTTAATGTCATTATCTGATACAACCATCCTCTGAGATGAATCACAGGGGAGTTTTCAGCAGACCAGAAATAGAAGTGCATCGTGATTCTTTATCTTTGCTGCAAGTTTATTTCCATTCATCCATCCAGAGGCTTCAACATAGTGCAGCTCATGGTGTGCATTGGTGCGGTTGTTTCCTGGCCTACATAATTGAGCCACGTCACTTACTTTTCCTGCAGGGCATTAATGAGCTGAAACAGCAGGCAAATACTTTCCAGGAGCGGATCAACTTTAGCATCCGCTGCACTTCTGACCGTTGGATTGTAATCCGTGTAACATTGGCTGCATTTGCATGTGTTTGTACATTGACATTGCTCACTTTCCTGTAAAGGGTTAGAATATCTCTATTGCTCATCTTGAACTCAGGATTATGTTCATGTGATTTGTGGCTATAGCTGATCATGCCCATGAAAACATTCTTCACCGTTAGCTTGTTGGTCATAGTAGCTAGCAGAGCAAAATCATTAGCATAAAATTCAATGCATACAAACAGATTCTATTTCATCCTGACATACGTCACATTATGGAAGCTAAAGAAACTCACGCACGCACATACACACACACTTTTGGATACATTACATTCTTAATGGAGCATCATGGTACTTTGATATCTGCTTATCTTTCTGTAAAGAGAGGACCTTTTCTTCCATTAGAGAGTCACTGGAGTCCTCACCACCTCTGAAAACATCAAGGTGAACCTGACTAAGGTGCTTAACTCCCATCGGGTCCGGTAGAGCTACGTACATGGTAAGTAGAGGACAGTGGTTATACTGGGAATCTCCCAGATGGATGAATGTGTGCTCTCAATTGATCTAGAGGAAAAGCTTATTCCTCTCTATTTTTAATGCTTGTAGAACATTGCCTACTTACATTTTAATCTTGCTCACTTTGCAAAACTTCAGACAAGTCTAGACAAAGTGGCCACTGAGGAAATAAGGTCAATTGTATATGACAGCCTGAGAAACTGAGGTACCCAGATTTGACGTTATTTACTGTATATGTTATCTCTGTATTTCCTCCCCTATGTGACATATAGGGAAAGAGGTGGGAGACTGTTCAATTTAATCAATCTCATCGCTTTCTCTGTGTGTGATGATCTGACACACATGTACCACACACACAGCCCAAAATAGCAACAAACCCTGGTATCTATATTACTTGAACTAGACATTCCCACAGGCAGAAAGCCCCTATCTGACATACAGGCCTCTTTCCTCGGATACAGACACACAGAAGCAACTACACTCTAATTGCCTCTGTCAGTGATGGATTACGCAGAGAGAGCAATGAATTGGAAGATACAATGGAACAACGTTTATCTTGCCACAAGAGATGAGGCTTGTAGAAATGAATAGGTAGGTACCTTTTTAAACAAGGACATATAGTGACATATTTCTTTGTTTTGCTGTCTTCCTGTCCTCTGCATCCTCAGCATATTTGTTTCCAAATAAATACAATGTCACAACATATTGAAACATTTGTTTATCTCCTTCAAGGTAGTTGAAAACACAATCCCATTGTTCCTTCTCTTTTCTCCCCCTCTTCATTACCCTTGCTAACTTCATTCCTGGTATTTCTGCTGGTAGATTCTTCATTGTGTTTTATGATATAATTAATGCAGCATCTATCACAAGCAAGATTACTCAACAAAACCAACGGCAATCAAATCCAACAACTGTTTCCAAAGTAATGTAGTAGAGGTGAGTTGACCTCAGGAAATGACCCATGTAACATTTGATGCTTGCGTCATCATATGAACACAAGTCAGGGGGGAGCAGTGCCTTCGCCCTTTTCCCTGGCACAATGCTACAGCCCTTGTCATGTGGAGAAAGATTAATAACACTTCCATGCCATGCCTTGTTACCTACACTTGTGTGAACATGACTGCCTGCTCACGGGCTTACAGATGTAAACATGCACACAGTAACATGCAGGTGTTTCTTTTTTTTGTGGATCTTGAAAACGCATACTGTATGAACACGCATGAACTGAGATGCACATGATTATGGCCAGATTGAGGCCTGTGCGACTGCTCTAGGGGAGGAGTCGGTCCTGCTCTGCTAACGAAATCTTTCAGCCTTTAGACCTATCAGCTGGTGTACCCTTGAACTCTGCATACATCCCATCTGTACACCCATCGCCTCTCTGTGCTCCGCTCTGCAGCCCAGCTCTCAACTTCTGCCAAGGAATTCATTGCCTGCATGTCTCATAGGTATTTATAGAAATGCAATGCAATCACCCGCTTCCAACAGACAAACTCCAAGAGAAAGTTATATTGTATAGATACTGAAATACACCACACTCGATTTGATAATTAGTGAACAACTTCACCCTACTTCTTCACTTAGAGTAGCAACTGCTGCAAATCCATCCACCTCAAGACACTAAACAAATTCCATATTCACAAATGCTCTGTGTCTGTCTTTGCAAGTAATGTTAAATTGACACAATTTTCAGCTACAGTATCATTATCCTCCACACTTCATCCTTCATTCAGCGAATACAAATAACATCAAAGATTCCTATTTCCACTTCAGCCTTACACAAGAGAGCTGTGGAGGGAAAGATTATTGGTTCATGCGGCAAAAAAGCTTCTTGAAATTAATTTAAGAGAATTAGAGCAGCTCAGTTTACGTTTCATTATTTTGACTTCTTTGCAAACGACTTGCTTTTTCCTGCTGTAGACCGCTGGGTAACGGTATGTTGTAAGTACAGGGCTGTGACAGAGAGTGTTGAAATGGTCATTAGTGGTAATAATGAGAGGGAGGTATTTGTGGGTACATGCTCGGTTTTTTCTGAGCGTTCTCCTGCAATTATCTGACAAGATCACAGACTCAGAGAGGAAGAGCTATCGTGTAGCGCTGAGGGTGAAGATAGAGTTGCTAGGTTCAAATCCAGAGGCAGGATGTCGGGAGTCGGCAAATCAAAAGATGAGTATCTCTTCCTTGAGGAGGGGAAACTGATTCTCCCAGAAAAACAGTGATGAGAATGAGCTGTGATGAAGACGAGAGCGATGCTTCACATGTTCCCCATGTAGCAACTGCCTTTGGACATATTATGAAGGCATGAATCTGTTCTCACTATCCAGTTTACTGTAGCTGCTGTATCCTAAACGCATGAAGAGAGAGCCAAACAACGTGAATGAGAGGCTGAGGGAGGAGATGATCTAGTGGTCTAGTGGTACAGCTTCCAAATATAACATGTGTGTTCAATACCAGGGCTGTCACCATTGTGACAAGGCACTTAACCCTGTTCACTGTAAGTTGCTCTGGATAAGAGCGTCTGCTAAAAGACCTGTAATGTCTCTTTGTTTAAACTGTATTAACTGTAAAGTGATTAGGCAGAAGAAGATGTCCTGAAGTTTCATGAAAGTCATTCAGCTTCTAATCCTACTTTGTCTACTTTAGTTAGAGCTTCAGCTAAATAACAAAAGTTGATAATTAGAAAAATAATTACCAACACAAGTGATATAATCTCTTCAATAATTTATTAAGCAAGAAGACTAAAGGTTTCCACATGGCTACGAGTAAACTGTAAACTGGATGTATGTGATGTATCCCATACCCTTGGTCTTTTCTTGTTGAGCTTTCACACACAAAGTTTTCTTATTTTTAAAAGCTTTTTAAGGTTGCTCTCGTTACAGTCAGGAGACTCATCAACATGTTCATTGTGGTTGTAGCAAACAGCTAATGGAAGCAATTAAGGTACTTTTTGGTACCTAAAAACGTTTGGTTTTTAGGTTTTTAGAAAAATATTGAACTATACCACAGTTGACTCGATTCTGTCTGACAGTGTTGGACTTTGGTGATTACCTGACTTTTCCTGTATGACAGAGGATTTCAAACTCAGTAGGATTCCTCCTCTGGGGACAATGAATGTCTGTACAAAATGTTATGGCAATCCATCTAATAGTTGTGATATAGAATAGTTATATTTGTGGATTGACCAGCAGACCAACATTGCCATCTCGTAGAGTCAAGTTGCTAATGTGGCTAAAGATGCCAAATATTTGCTGCTTTTTAATGTTTAATATCTTTGTAAATTCAGTCTCTTTGGATTTGAGATGTTGGTCGGACAAAACACGACATTTTGAAGATTTCCTTTTGCGTTATGGAAAATCTTTTTTCACTATTTTCTGACACATTAAATACTAAATGTTTAATCGAAAAAAAAAAGCTAATAATGATATATTATTGCTATTAGGAGTAGTGGAAGTAGCATAAATATACAGTTCAAGAAGAAAAACAGTTGAATAATCGGCACAATCTACGTATTCAATACCTTATACCAGAGGAGGGGCGGTGCTAACTCCTCACTGGGAAGTCCCTTTAAATATCTGGTTGAAAAATCCTGCTCACATCTGCCACAGTGAAGTGGATATTTGTTTATCAACAGCTCTCATCCATGATAGCTCATATCTCCCCGGAGGACCAAACACATGCTCTCTCGACTGACGCCTGGTTTCTGGAGCAAATTAATTCCCTGTTGGAGAATGACTGTTATGAATGGGTTGGGCGAGAGAGATGGATGGGCTAGCCATTCTTCTGCACAGCCCTCTGCTCCCCGTAACAAAGAGATGCTGTGGCTTGTCCTACTTTTTTGTGAGGAAAAATGTGGCTTTGTACAGTAGCTCAGGGGACTCTCCATGTAGGGCTGCCGTGTTAACTGACTGAGCACACAGATACCCAGAGGAAATCTAGCAACAGAGAGAAGGATACGAGCTGTGAAGCTGTGAATTTGGGTGCTTCACGTTGATTTGATCCCTTCTCAGATGCACGCATCTTGTTTGAGAAAGCCTGTGTTAACATTTGGTGTGTGCAGGTGTGTGTGTCAGGTCCCATGACCTTCGGTTTGAAACTCATGATGTTGCGTCAGAATTGTGAGCCATGATGTACACAACACTTGTTCTCTGTGAACTCAAAAGCATACGTACAGTACGACACTTATTTATCTGTCAAACAGGTAACAGTGTCCTAAGAGCTACACATCTGTAACACGATCCACTTCTGGTATTTGGGGAAAGTTCTTTACCTCAAACTTATCAGATAGCAATGAAACATTATAAAAATGTAATATGTTTTATATTTTGTGTAGAGTATAAAAATAGTTTCAACAAACTGAAAACTGGAAACTGAAAATGCATTCTCTGCGCACTGAAGATCATCACTTTGTCCTTTGACAAACAACCTCTATGGGGAGGGTGACTCTGGCATTTTCTCCTTGACAGTCTGGTCACCTTGTTTCATTTCAAAAAGTTTCATTATAAAAATAGATAAAGTGTAGTACATTTGTGGTACACAATTAGCTTTTAAAGTATAAAGGTTGCATGGGAAAAAAAAACTTTTAGGATATCGCTGATACTGTTGGTTGTATGTCAATACTGTATTGGAAAGAGTTTACATCAAAACTCATCCTTTTCTCCACATCATGCTTAACATAATTGTTGTTGCACTATCACCAGCAGTGATGTGCCCGAGGTGTAAACTTAGTTGTTAGTTGCAAAATATTGACACTTGTACACTTGGTAGGACTTAAGATACATTCCTGAAGGAATGTATCTTATTGATGAATAGCTGTCAGAGAAAATCTATAATCTTACTCAAACCATAACAATCAATAACAGAATAGAGTTTTTCTATCAAGTACGTACAAATGTCTTTCTTCTCCATTGGATTGTGGGAACCTTTAACAGTGCATCAGTGATCAGCCAATAACCAGTGCAAGGTTATTAATAGGCAATTACATTTTAGGCTATATTGATATGCTGAATAAAGCGAGCAACAGCAGAGCATACAGAACTGTAACACAAGTTATGACAGAGGCACAGGAGGGAATTCATCATGTGAAGATATGACTCTGAGGGACAGATTAGGGACTTGATTAAAACGTACATAAAATAAATATAATCATAAAATGTCTGGCTTTGTTATAGCACCATGACTGTAATGCTGCCTTTTTTTCTTCTTCTCCAACTTCCACTCCCTTCATCCCCATCTCTCAGATCTGCGTCATCATTCACACACACATATGTCTCTAATGTTCATTTTTTCATTTTTTTAATAACTTTATAGGATGGATGGGTGTTATGAGAGCACAGAGCGCAGATGACAGTGAATGGCAAAATTACCACATTTCCATACTATGTGAGCAAGAACAACAACCCTCAATCAGCTTATAGGACAACTGCTGCTGATGTTTGCTTGAATCCCTGTTAGTCTCCCTCTAGTCCGCTTTACAAGCTCCTCAAGCTGCTCAGGGCCTATGTAGAGCCTTAACTACCCAACCAGGGAGAAGGAGAGATTCCCATTATGCCCCCCCTCCCCCCCCCACTGTGAGCAGTGACTGGATGCCGGCCGCCTTGGTGAGCCCAACGGCACAATGCAAATCCTTTAGGTTGTTTATCTGGCCTCTTCAGCAAACTTCACTGTGTTGTTTAATTTTAAAGAGAGGAACAGTACAACTAATGTCTCACTTGTGAACTATACACAGTAATTCACTAAAATGTTTTCGAGGGGACAGAGAGTAACTCTAACGCCGGTTTTAGAAGACATTTCATAAAATCGACTTTGCAAAATGAGGAGTGGCACATAACGTTCTACAGCAGACTACTAGGATGCTACGGATTACACCTCAACATAAATGTTATTCCTGTTTGAGGAAAGAAGGCTGAAAAGTGAATTTGTCTTCAGATAAACACTTTTTGACATTTTGTTGTGAATTTAATCTTAAATTGAAGACAAAAATAATGAACTCCTCTACGCTTGACCCCACAAACACACCTTTCAGAGCAACTTTACTGTTAAACTATGGCCTTTCTCTAGTCAGCTCCTCTCCTTCTAATTATCCTTTGGTGAGGAAATATCTTTCTTTCTCTAATCATCATTTTAATAGTGCTCATTTCTCACAAACTTCATGAAACTATTCTCCAAAATACAGCGACTGATCAGCTTTGCGCTCAGCTGTGTTTCTTGTAGACATTTAGTTTCCTTCCCGCACATCTCCAACAAGGAGAGCAGTACAGTCTGTGGAGCTTTCGTTCCAGCCGGATACCACCTGATTTCACTCATTATCCTGGCTCTTGAAATAGTCAGGCCTATTAAATCACTCTTAATCAAGACCATGGTTCATTAAATCAAGGAGACGTTGAAACGGTCTCTGTGGAAAAAGCATTTGGGACCCCTTTGTCATGCCCGTAGCTGACCACCACGGCTATGTGGAGAAGCCTCGATGAAAGCCTCTTAGTGCAACAGTAGAGCTTTAGTAGACTAAGAGGTCACCAATGATGGCCTGATCCCCTGTGATACTATGATAGACAATGCTTGTATTGTGGTGTGAGGTGTATGCTTGCATAGACCCCTGCTTGTGTTGTGATGCCCTGTCAGTTAGTTGATGCTGCGCTCTGTTGATTATTCTGCATCTGCATCTATTCAAGAGGTTTTCTCACAACTTCATTTTGATTTCAGCATTCATTGGAATATTTTAAATCATTATGGCTTGTAACGTGTTGTTTTGCATTTCATAAAACACATCTAATTATGCTAATTAACCACATTTTAATGTGTCAGTATCAAGCCTGTTTATGAAGTCAGGTTTAGGAAGGGGACGGGAACTCCAGTGATAAGAATCTATCAGGGCTTTGGCGTACAATGAGGGATGCACTAGGTTGTCACAAATATCAAAATCACCGAAACAGAACAGAAAACAGGAAATACAAGTAAAGAAAACTGATTCTGAACAACTCAGAGATTTTTATATTATATCAGTGGCCTATTTATAGCCTCCATATAGCCTCTAAACAAATAGTATTTCACTGTGTCAACAAATCAGGAGCTTAATGAAAAGATGGTGCGATCTTATGAGACTTGATCTACTTCTGATCAACGATAGCATCCATCCAAGTTCTTCCCCGGGGAACATGGAATATGATAATCAAATTATGTAATCATGTTATGCTTAACGGAGCAAATATTCCAAGGCCTTGGAGCATCATTTCCATTAATCCAGGATGTGTTTTATACACACAGTACAAGTGCTCCGGTAATTAAATTCACTGTAAACATGAATATCGAAGCAGGGAAACCGCTGCAACAATTAATCTGTGATGTCAAAATGTTATGGGAAAGTACCATCTGAGGGAGTATGGATGGAGACAATCCACAAGATCTTTCTTATATGTAGTACATCAAAGCAAAAATATACAGTAGGTTGACTGAAACAATATCTCTGGTAGCTTTTTGTTTGATAAATATGAGCAGCCGTGCTGAATTACATCTTCACAGGAAGAGCAATGAGGCTGAAATCCACACCCCTAAATTGCTTTTTGTTAACTGCATCAATCTTTTGCAACACTTGATACAGTAAGGTGATCGTCTCACAAAAATGGAAGAACTTTGTTTCATGCACAACACAAATGAGTTACTACTATAGGATGCTGATTATACCTTCATTCAGACATATTTATATTAATTATAAGACAAAAAGATTGGAGAAATTGGAGACACGAGTCCAGTGTTATCTCTAGAAATCTCAGATAGTACCTACGCAGAAGCCCCATCTACACCAGCCAACCATGTGAACAAGATTTGGCGTCGTTTGTGAAAAACTCTTGCCAAGATATTCGATCTACCTAATATTGTATCATTGTTTGCAGATCTGCAGCAATTATACAAACATGTGAGAGTGTTTATGGCTATACCTTACGCTCCATGGATTATACCGCCACATTAACCAACACATATAAATTCACCAGGTCAGGGAGAAATAAGAAGGGCAACAAATTAAAAATACTGTGACAAAAAGAGATAGGATATCCTTATCTTGTTCCCACAGCCAACTGCTTCCTGAGCCGCAACAGTATAAGCTGACAAATCTTGCTGACTGACAATTGTGCAATAAAAAAAGGACTTACAAGTGTATCTGCAGTACATAGAGAAAAGAAATATGATAGCTCTGATTATGAGCGACTGATTGATGTCACGTAGTTGTTACATCAAGAACTGTGTACAGTATGAGCTTCATTTACAATTCCTAGCTATGGCTCACAACTCTCAATGATTTATGCCCCGAGACTGCATTCAGAGGTCCCATGCACACAGTGAATTATGTCAAAAAGATGATTTTAGCATTTTAGAGGGCGTACTCCACATTTATGTAATGTTTTGCTATGTTTTCAAACAATATATACTGTGAGTTAAATAAAATGCATGCAAGATATGAAAAAGCTAACTTTCAAATGTCAAAAAGTCACCTTGTTCAGAAAGCATGCAGCCTCGCCTACATTTGTCTTTTGAAAATACAACTTTTGAATGAACATCACGATGAGATTTAAATCATAAATTACAGCAAGAATGTGCTTATATGCAATTACTTTAAAATAAAGAGTTCCATGTTGATTAGAAAGTTTTACATTTTGTATATGTTTCTGTAGCTGTCATGATATAACAAACCCCACCCATTCCCCACACAAGCAATAACTCTCTATCTGACAAAGTTCTGGAGGTATTACGCGCACATTCTGCTAGCTTTGAGTTCATACTTCATGCACACGCACCCTTGACTTCAAGGAGCAAATGCTGTCAACATCAAGATAAATGCCTCCGTTACGCAAGCGAGTGTCGTGTCAAAAGATCCATTACTGAAAGATAGAGCATCTGCTTCGCATTCACTGGACATTTGCTGCTAAATTAGCCCTGTATAATGGTTGAGAAAGAGCTGTATATTATTTCAGCTAAACAAGGCACAGTGTAAGGACTTGCATGCATGTGATGAAAAACATATAAAGTGTGAGATAATTGAAACATCATGGGATGAAACATGTAACATTGTGATAAAACACGTGTTTATTATTTGATTGTGTGTCTTTTACATAACTTAACTCGGTATCACAGACTTTTCATTGACCCTTAAAAAACACAACTGGGGTAATCCAGAAAAGAGCTGCCAACTGCCTTTTCATGCATTTTCAATGAATGCCGCTGCTTGAGCAATATATCATGAAATATTAAATTTTGGTCTTTAATGCTCCTGAGTACTGACTCAGGAGAGGTCTTTTATTACGTAATCAACTGTCTGTGAGCTGACGTTTCTCTGTCAACCAACAATCCATGCATCTAACATGAAGAAGATGCTATCATTAACCACTGAGGGAGGATTATTGTTTTGCACTGTGATCCTATTGTGTTCAACATTACAATGTGTAATTATATTATATATTACATGTGCAGTGTTGGACTTCTATCTTGTTATTTTGTATTTATTTATTTCCTTCTTGTCCCAATGTTTGCTGTCTGAGTTCAGTTTCATCTTACGTGATGTAACATTAAGTATATCGTTAGCACTGTAGTTTGACAATTGACGTCAGCTTGCATGACGTCACGTGAGCATAAGCGTGCACGTTAAGAAACTAATGATTTGTTTCCCCTAGTGTCCAAGCTGCCCTGCTTAAACGGGTATAGGGGTACCTCCTGTTTACATTGGTCATGCACCTGCACGTGCAATATGCGCGCTACAGTAGCTCTCTCTCTGTCTGTTTTCTCAATGACTATTGGAGATAATGTAAGCTATAGCTGACTAAGTAGAGCACTCGCATTTTGTAGTTCCCTGGTCATTCCATCCCATCAATTTAAGCAATGTGTCCGCTGTGTTGCCAAGCAAACATCCCTCGGTTAGGTAAGAGGTCAAAATGAGCATGTATTGCCCATTCTTAAAAACACCGGTGTGCGGTTAGTTGATCGCAGAAATCTCTACTTGTCTGGGACTAACCGTGATTATCTCATATCTCTTGTATAAAAAATGCCCGGGCTCGCTGTTCACATCAATTCATTTGTTACATCACAACTGTTCGTTTTCATGGAAAATGAACAAGCAAAAGAGGCTGACTTCTTACCTGTAAATGCCCCTGGTACATATTGAGCATACAGTCAGTCGCGGATCTCTCCGTCAGCGGATCTTTCAGACTTCTTCCAGACTTGTGAAGCAGAGAGTCAGACAGGAAGTGTTGACATTAAAAGCTGTAGCAGAGTTTATGGACAGGAGGTCCGGAGGACACACAGAGCGGAGCTGTCCTCTCCTCAGGTGCTGAAGCTCACACTTTGCGCTCATCCAGGATTTCTGTGCGCGGTGACACCGAGGCGCGCCGGGCGCAAGAGGAATACGGCGTCGGACCTCACTTTAACCTTTCTGCAAAAGTGTGTTGATGCTGGATTATAACAAGAACAAGCTTTTGCAGTCCTTGTAGGAAGAAAAAATCACCGCGATTTAAGTCTTCTGCGTATTTCTATCTCTCGGTCTCTGACCTCGCCTCTGTCTCCCTCGCTCCACACCTCCTCTCTCGGCTGTGGTCTAAATGTTTGACGCTCCCCGGGGTTCATTCTCTTCTTATAGTGCGCTCCTCTTCCCTGTTTCCTAACTACTCCCTCTGACCCAGCCCTCTGGTGCCTCCTCCAGTGCTGACGTGCTCCACAAGGAGGCACCAAGAACATTTCACACTTCACAGCATGTTCAGAAAACACATGGAAAGCATTTATTACAGATTTATTTTCGGAAGTATCCTTTTGTAGTCATGTGACATAGGCTATATTTTTCTATATTTTTAATTTGTGTCCTGTAAACAACACATAGCAATTTATGTTTTGGCCAATTTCTGTGGATTTTCCATTGTTGAACCATATGTTTCTGTTTCTTACTCTCTGGCATATTGTTATGTAACATATTGTGCAATGTCTTGATTAAATGCTAAAAGTGTACAGCACATGTTATGTTTAAAAGAGCGTGATATCTGCATGTGAAGAGCAAATTAGTTGTTGTTCCCAGTTGTCCAATTAGTGGAAGAAGCAATTATATAACCAAAACTTTGCAGGTCATATTGTTTCCTGGTAAGCTTGTAGGAGGGCTACAGTGGGCCACATTAAAAAAGACAGCCACATGTTAATAAAGACAATTTTTCATCCTATATAACTATTTGAAGTGGGGAGTTAAGTTTTGACAAAATCAGAGATGACATTTTTGCAGTAGACTAATCATGTATACTCGGGCCGGCTACTGGACAGTACAGGCAAGAACTGTATACAGTGAACTGAATTAACGTTAATAAATATACAAACAAGTAAACATATTACAACATAATGATGTGTGCCAAGGTAATCTGGTGCAGGTTGTGAACCCTCCCATTTTTTTAGCTAATTATTTTCATAGGTTACCTCTTACTAAAACCAACGTGATGGTACAAGGCTAAGAAATTGAGTAACACATGTATGGGCAATCTTTGTAACCAATCAGAGAGCTATGCTGTGACTGTGAATTCGTAAAGAGGGTTGACAGCGATTCATACATCGCTCATGTTGAGATGTTGTTGTGGAGTCAATAAAACCATGTTTTTGAGTCCAAATAAGCTGTGTCAGCTTATTTGACAGACACACTCACACTTCTCTGTAATATTATGCACAGCTGGCACAGCGTGGATACCTTTGAATTATTTATCTTCCGACATCACACCAGAACTTACCTACTTTAGTTTACTGTTGCTTTTCTGACACTGATGTTCTGAAATATTTACAGTTTGTAGAGTGAGATCATTTGTAGAATAGCAGATTTCCAAACCTCATGCTTTATTATTTTGTTTTGAGATTCAAAGGCTTTTGAGGAACGTTCTGCCGTTGGATAAATAAGCACTTAAGACTTCAATGTCTTTTTTGACACTATGAGAACGGTGACAGTGAACCGAAAGAGTAAAGTAACTGGGGATGCATGATATGGATTTTTATTCAGCAGATACCAATGAGATAACCAATGGTTACACATTTTTGTAGTTAAAAAACAATTTCATAACCTGTAATTTAGGCACACCTGAGGGTAAGAAAGCCTAAAATATAGTGATAAAATTTCTTGAGTCAGCGGGCGGTGCTTGTTCTTCTTCTCTGTTTTTATTGGCGGATTGTAAACCAACTTTAACCTACTGGGACCACCTACTATATCACAGTGTGAAGAGGCTGCACATGTTAAATAAAAGTAATTTGGCTTTGTGTTATAGGCTGATAATTTGATAATTGTAATAATATATAATATATTTTGGCCGATAGTTTATCGGCCGGATATACATTATATTGTGCATCCCTAAGAGTTACGTACCAGATGAGCTGAAACTTGCAAGCCGAGGGGAGCTGCAGTTGCAATTGATAGTTCTCTGTAGGTTCATCGCTATTAGTGACACATTTCACACTGTCACATTGTTGTCATATTCTCATTTGAGGAAAAATATTGATTGTAGCCACTTGAAGGATTCTTTTATTTTCAAATTTCATCAAATCACATTTAATTGTCACAAACATTGCAACACATCAATCACACACAGTACAATGTGCAGGGACTGTGTCTGTGTGTTTGTGTCTAGTTCAAGAAAGCGAATAAGGAATAGTTAAAGAAAATAGAATAAAATAACCAAATCAAATCAAATCATTTTTAGAGTTTCTGAGAAATTAATGCAGCAATGAAACAATAAAAACAGATTAAGTTTTAGAATTGGAACAATATAACCGGTTCATACAACATATGCAACTAGAAGGGCAATTGGAGAGCACAGACCTCCGCCAAGGCCAAATGCCCTTTCTCACAATCTTAATGAAAGTGAAAAATAATCCAGTCCAAAATGCAATGAGTTATAAATTATACGTAGTGAATTATGGGTGTGAAAGTCAGAGGTTCAGTACACGGATGGCCTGAGGGAAGAAAGCATCCTCTCTGTCTTGGCCTTGAGGCAGTGGCAGCGCCTCCCTGACCGCAGCAGAGAGAAGAGTCTGTTGTTGGGGTGACTGAAGCCTTTTATGATCCTCTTTTTATTATTCCTATCCTCACTGAATAACAATGTATCCATTCACACTTCTTGTTCTGAATAAACACAATGCACAAGTTCACCATATGCATTGCATGCAAACCCCTTTCTTTTTTACCTTGATGCTGGTCATTAGTAGTTGAGAATGAAAGGATCACAATGAAACGACGTTGATCGCCATCTGGACAGATACTAGTACACACTGTACTCAAGTCTGAAGTTTTACTACTCAACAGAGTACATGAATTAAAGCAGCACTCGGCAACTTCTCACACTGGCGGCTCCAAATGGCAGCGAGGGGTCACTCACTATATGAGCCTCATTGACCGAAAATCATGTAATGCATGTCTGCTGGCTATCATAAGGAAAAATGATTGTTTTCTCTTTATAGAGTGTTTAGTCACTCATGACAAGATTTATTACTCTTTATTTTTGATCTGTCACTACTTGTGGGCAGAAAACTGTCACCTGTGTTCCACACCTGACGCTGAACATTTTGGGGTACGAACAGAGTTTATGAATAAGTGCTACATTTTTACAAAAAAATATCAGTTAGTGAAGCTCCTTTTCCTTTTTTTCCTTCTCCACTTCTACTTATATTCAGACCTCAGTGGATATGAAAGAAAAACAATAATTAACAAAAAGTGATATGTAGCAACCACCCAGCGCTCAGTGTTATGTGTTTTTCGACAACACGAACGCAGCAGTCCTTTCCTTCCGCAGTGTTTTAATATTCTTCATACCTCGGCAGATGAAAACAAATCCAGCCCCAAGCCATTAGGGTCAGCATGATTATTAGGCCTTGTGTTTCTGTGTATATTATTCAACAGAAATACACAGAAATAAATTTGCCAAGCCGCCACATGTTTTATCAATGAATTATGATTACACACTCACATGATTTGAGATGACAGACGTGGACATGCTGGCCTTTGAATCTATTTTTAGATTTCATCGCAATGTGGCTGCGTGTGGTTTTATTTCATCCCTCAGCCATCAATCTCCTTGTGTTGGCAGACATAAGGCTGACATAATTAATGTTATGATGAGGGGAATTATTTTTCAGTATAAGGGAGCAGACAGCCTGGGCTCTCTGATGGACAAATTATTTCAGTCAAATTGAAATGTTTTATCTGCCTCTGAAATGTAGCAGCTGAAAGAGAAAGCCGCTGAGTTTTCATCAATGCAGAGCAGGAAATTGAGTGAAAATAAAGCATAATTGGAGTCATTGGTCATACCTTGCATGTCTATATTATGCCACATGGGCTCTGTATTCCATTTTTGGTGGTTTGAAATAAAGATGTAAAGGCGTGTTTTTACCTAAATGATGGAGAAAGTTGGAATTAAGTTTGTATAAAAGTGCCAAACTTCAAATCAATGACTGAAAGGCATGTAAAGAGAAACAAGGAATGCAACATTTGCCTTTTGTGTGCATTAATTATATCATGGTGTGGGAAAATTGCAGATTACTTACACCACAACCATCTTCAGTTTTCTTTCCGTAATTCCATCATCACTCCACTCAGAGGCACGTCCATGTTGTAACATTTGCTTTAGCTACAGTATGTGTACAATATATTCCTCACTTTGAAAACCCACAGTTATGATGCTTGGGGATTTCTATCATTTTTATAAGAAATATAACTTTTAAATAAATTAGTCTGGGCCACACACTGTTACCAGATTAAAATATTGTTTCATAAATAAGATACTTTATATGCAACACAGGGTTGCACATCAAAATGCAGTTGTAGCTTAGTCCATTGTGCTTCACATGAAAAACATGACAGAACAAAACTAAAGTCGTAGAAGTGCATTCCTGAGATGCATTTTTGCAACATCAACGACAAAGCACTTTTTCAAACTAATGTCTATAGATGTAAAAAGAGAAAAAGCTCAACAATCGTCCTACATTGAGTGTGGATGGAGTTTAACACAGAAGCTTATGTATCAGTATGCGGTTATCCCCCTTATCCTGCTCATTTTTAAGATTCTTCACAGCTAATTATAGACGAGCATGCTATCCGTCTGAAAACATTAGAATCACCATAACCTGGGGTGTGAGGTTTTCATCCAACAGCGATGAAAGCAGAGATACTACAGTATGTGTGAATTGATTTTTAATAAAGACACAAAGACTTCTCTTAATTACTTTGATGAGAGAATCACACCTGAAGTGACACTTCACATGAGTGTTTCAAATAATTATGATAAGTTTATGATAATTAATATAATTTGAACACATGCAAAAAAGATGCTGAGAGCACCACAACAGTCACTCCATGAAATAGCCTCTCAGGACAGATCTTTCTATTCTAAAAACACCATAAATCTCAGAAACATGTTGGAATACATTTGATTTCTGGCTTCACAGTATTTCAAATGAAGTGGCGCCTCATTATTATGAATGAGGACAAAAATAGGTGCAGTTAGCACATTTGGTGAGCCCATTATTAGCGGACGTATAACCCAATTCAAGAGACATTCGCTGATTAAAAATTAAAATCTCCATTTTATGTCATGTATCATCTTTTGGCTGATAGGTTCATCATATGACGTCACAGTTTTAATTGAAAATTAGGTAAGACTTGGAATCTCGCAAAAAAAGAAATGATGTAACATATGGACAGAGCAGTAAGGGATTGTCAAGTTTTGTTGAAATAGATTTAGGGTTCGTGTTTGATAAAAAAAAATCCCTTTGTCCCTGAGGCACTGCCAGGTGGCTACTACACTGTTCACACAGAACCCCACACAATAGAGGATACAGCAGAGAGTACAAAGGACTTTGCACCTTCAAAGTAGTGCCTAATATAAGTTCAGTCAAACATTTCTTGCAGTGAAGCTTACTGCTCAGTCGGTAACTGCCATTTTTCCACAAGCGACAGGTCACAGACTTTGTTAGTCAACACAATTCTGTACCTCAATTCATGAACAAATTACTGCCTTGTGTCCTCTGCCATTTGTCGGTCTGGGTATTGTGTGTTTGTTTTCTGAGGATGTCACCGTCATGTTTTGTTTGCTTAAGACGGGTCTGACCTTCAGTCAGTGTCACCCAGCAATCTAAAAAGTGTGTATTTTCTCAAACAAACCTATTAGAGGAAGTGAGAGTAGTTTGTTTGTTCTGTATTCCTCAATTGTAGCCAGAGAGACCTCAGTACTGAAGTTCTATAATTATATAGATATATAGTTATATAGTTATAATGATAGGAATAATCTGTCTTTCTGCGTGCTCAACGATAACAATGACACAGAGCTGATTCTCCTACTTTTATCTCTTTGGTCACACTGCCGTTTTATGTGACTTCTTCTCCTTTACAACACCTGATAACTACATGCTCCATCAGCTCATCTCAGACAAATATGATTTATTTTGATTTAGCACACAGTGTAACTACCACACAAACACCTCATCAGCTGTTTGGAGGACAAGTCATTAACTGTGAGCCAACACAACACAGAGCTGAAGAAGAGAATGACAGAAAGTTAATAGAGCAAACAAATTATGCCAAATGAGCTGGAGTAGCAGACACATTGTACCAGTTTACACCTCAACAAACATGTTTCCCTTTGAGTATCTGCTGCGCCTTGGGTTAAGGAATACACCAGCTTTATAATAAATGCACGGTGTGTTGATATTACGAGTATTACTGAATATATTAATGTTAGCAGACTGGTCACAATTTTACATATTTGTACTTTTACTACAATGTATGTTTGCCTGATCTCACTTTGCCCCAGTTTGTTCCTCTCATGTATTACCATTACATTTGAGTCGCAGAGCTAAGCATCAGATTTCCTGGAAAGGTTAGTACTTGTTAATCTTTAAACAAGACAGCTACAGCCATGCTAACAACTCTGTGGCAGCACTTGAGCTAAAATGCTAACATGTTGATTTTTAGCGGGTTAGTTAAGCATGCAAGCTAACCTTTTCTAATCAGCACTCGGCAGAAAGTATTTTTAATGCTGAAATTATCATGAGTTTTTTCAGGTGTTTGATCATAAAACACTAAAGGTATTAGACATAATTACACTTAGATTAAGGTTGTTGGATCAAAGATATTACAATTCCTCATCGGGCCGGGGTGTATGTATGTCTTTACCAAATTTCACTGCAATCCGTCCAGTGGTTAGATGTTTTTATATATAGAAATAGAAAAGGCCCTGGGCTTCGTAGTGAGCCAAGGATAAAGTTACAATGAATTTATTAGATAAGGGGATATGAAAATAAAAAATAAATCAGGAGTACGCCATCCTGTTTCGACTCCACACTGGGTCATCCTCAGGGCGAGGCTGGAAAGAATCAACTTGAGTGGAATGTCTGGATTCCATATATGGACAATTAGTTGCCATGAGGCTAAATTACACCAGCATGTAAATATACAAAAAGTAGGCTATGTAGAAACATTTTTAATAGTCACAGTATTAATTCTAACAATAAAATAACTTCAGTAACATCAACAATAATGTAGGGACAGACAGGATACGGTTCACGTAGAGAGAAACTGCATGGTGTTTTCCAGTGAAGCAGGAATGTCCAATAATGTAAAACCTGATTTTGGAGAAAATAAGCATTTTGCAGCTGTTACATTTTGAGGTTACTGCTACCTGTGTCAAGGTTTTATGGTTTGTGAATGTTTCATTCCTGTTTGTAGTGTGATTAAAGATGTTGTTTGTGGAGACTTTGAAGTTAGAAGCAATAAATAATCCCCACATATGTGAGTCTGTGTATTTTCTAATGCTAAATACATTAAGCATGCAAATATTGTTAGCATCCTAAATGTGCAACATTTACAATTAAGGATATTTTGAAGTGTTTGCAGAGGTATTATGGACATTTCACAGTAAAGCTTACATGTGCTGTCATGTTTTGTCAGCCTTGCCCTGCCAGCTCTGGTTTCCTGCGAGCATCAGCCCAATAATACTGGCCAGATAATACTCTCAGCCTGCACTCCTCTCTAATGTTGGGCTATCACAACGTCTGAATTTTTAATGCCCAGATGACATGTCCACAAAGGAAGTAGCCTCTTTAAATATGTAGTCTATCCAGTTGTTCTGCCAGCTTCATTACCACAGTTATCTGTGCATGGCATGGGATTCATAATTCATGTTTCTCAAATATTCCCTCAGATGAGTACCAGCGTACACAGAAATCCCATTCGTCTCCAATGCAAACACACACTTATGTATCAGAATATCAGATGAACTGCTCCAAAACGAGGAATATTCATATGCAGAAGTATTTGTATTTAACAGCGAATGACACAAAAGTAGATCAAGGGGTCTGCAGTGCTTTGATATCACTACCCGCTGATTGTTCGAGTGTTTAGAATGCAAATACAGCTGCCTGCTATCGTTGCATTTAGTTGTTTGGAGGCCGATAAAAGCAGGTTGCATTCACAAACCCGCTGAGCTGCGACCGCCTTCAAACAATGTTGACCCCTCAGTGCCTCTCCTTTTATCTATGCGCTTTACTCTACGTGACAAGGTCAATTACTGCAACAATAGAGATTATTTGTATTTTTTTAAGGATCCTCTTTAGCTAATGCCAAAGGTGAGCTCTATTTCTCCCAGCATGGAAGAAAACACAATTAACAATCATGTAGCACTGACAATTTTGACAGCAAGGCAATATAAATGCATAATACAAAGTGCTTCGTACTATAATTAAAACACTCTTGTTTTTATGTTCCTTGTTGAGCTTGTTGATAAGCATTATATTAGGTCATGTTGCTGTGTCAGCATGGGTTACCTGCAGGTCCTCTACTTTAATCCCAGAATTCAGGAAAGTTGGATAATTGTGAGTGTAAGTGTGTGATAGTCCTGTGATACTGTACTCCTGCCAGTCACCTAATGCATGCTGGGAAAAGCTCCAGCCCTATGTGACCTCGAACAGGATAAGCTGTTTAGAACGAGGTAACGATTGAGTACATAAAGGATGGAGCGGTGCCATTGCTAGGAGAGGGTGATAGCAAAACATTTGGTTTCACTCCAACACCAAGTAATTTTAGGGTAGAATCACCACGTGTACTATCATGTAAGGGAGAGCAATATGTTATGATTTAGAAGGTGAATGCATCATCAGAGCTACTTTCTGAATACATTTTCATTATCGCACAAGGATTTGCTTGACATTGACTATTTAGTTTTTAGCTGCTCTATAAGTTGTTTGATCCACAAAGATTTCCCCATCCCTTCGGTGGCCACAGTTTGTGCCCTAGGAGACGGAAATTTGGCATGGAGGTCGAGTGTGTGGGTGTGAATATGTGTGCTTGTGTTCATGCCAAATAAAAAGGCGAGTTTGGCAACGAGAGTAGCCTGTAACACCAAAAGCCCATCGGTACTTAACGGTTTCACGTACCATGGCCAAACCCATGAACCGTTTGTCGCAGACTCTTGTGGGAGACATCATTGCACTCAGCAGACTGTGTGTGTGTGTGTGTGTGTGTGTGTGTGTGTGTGTGTGTGCGTGTGTGTGTGCGTGTGTATGAATGCATGCTTGGAAGCGTTTGCATACGTGGTCGCAGCTATTGCAAATTTGCATTTGTTTTACTATTCTCTTACTTAATCATAGACATGTTAAAACCCGGGACAGTTTAATTAGTAAATAACAAATGTGTTTACAGTGTGAGTTATCTGAAATTATAAAGTAACGGCTCCATGCACACAGCAACAGCAGAGGAGCAAAGAGCACTCTATACAAAGAATGCACTCAGAAGGATGCTCCTTACTGATTCATTTATAAATACTCAAGACTTAGTGTTGGTATTATTGATACTTAAGGCTTCAAATTCATCAGCCAGCCACACCTGGCAGGTGATAAACACCTTAACTGTTTGTCTTGTAAAGTGTTAATAATAAAGATAAAAGAGAACTGTGATGCCACTAGTAGAGTGACCTCCAATTTATAACCTGTTGATTGTTGAGTAGAAATATTATGTGTGTGTTGTGGCCAAAACCTTTCAGGACTTGGCAGGTGACTTGTGTTTCCATCCTGAACATAAGCCCCTACTTGACTCTTTCATCAGCACAGAAGTGCACTTATGCAGCGAATGCAATTGACCCTGAATAAAACCAGGACCTTGTTTGATTTCCCTCTACAGTAGATACACGTTAATTGTTAATTTACAGATAAAAAAATGCATCATGTTCTTGTGTGCAGCCTTTAAAATGAATATGAAAAGTTGATAGATGAACCAGCCAATAGCTGAATGAAACATTCAACCACACTGTTATGTAAATCTGTCTCCTGTGTATTCATCCTTTTTGACTGTTTCGGCAACAGTGCACCATGGATCCTGCTCTACAGAGAGAAGAAACACTTAATCATGGCAGTTACTGTATCGAGCAGGTCGGCTCACATGTGAACAAGCTCCCCGTCCGTAACAATGAGTAGTTAGTCATCCCTATATCTGATCTGTCTCTCTTTCCCCGTCCTGCCTCGTCTGTTGGCTCACTCTGATGAATGGAAACCTGAACCCTTCAGAACAGAGGCATGGAGATATGATGAGGTGAGATATGAGACAGATGGGGGATGCAGAGTGTGTAGCCCAAGGGTGGTTAATTGTCGCGGCAGGTTGATAACTACCTAAGTTTCACACAGATGCTAATTAGGCATCCTGTTAACTCCGGGACTCCCACATACAGCAGCGTTTCTTAAGTGAGTACACTGAGAGTTTGCCATTGTGTAACTGTGAGTAATACAATATAGTCACGTACACATGTAACATAGTGATTTGTCCTAACGTATGAGCGCTAATGTCATTTTTTAATTAGAAAGCTAGTCTATAGTTTAGTTCAGTGTTTGTCAACCTTTTCAAGTCGCGACCCCCCCAGAATAATCACGTTGGTGTCCACGACCCAAATAACAGAAAATAGGCTAATAAGACTAACAGTGAGTAAGTAATTATGATTTTGTATTTGTAGTCCCACTGAGTTACATCACTCATCATGTGCTATTTCTGCCTTAAAACATAAATAGCATATAAATTGTACAGAGTGAAGGGTTATGAAAGGTTATGGTGAAATTCAAACTTTACTGATTTGATATAATGTTGTTTAAATGTTATGATACAGCCTATTGCTGACCACACCTCATTATTGTCAATTATCTCCATCCTTTTAGTCCATTAGTGTAAGGGTGCCTGCTGTTGTTAAATGTTTAAGTGTTGTTTTTACTTCCTGTTTTATTTGGTTAATTACCTGTTCTTTCTCATTTCAGTTGTGTCTACTTCCTACCCCCAGGTGTTCCCAATCTGTTCATTTGTGTCTCCACCTGTGTCTTGTTACCCCGCCCACTTCCTGGTGTATCTGTGTTTTGTCCCCCTCATTGCACCTCCGTGTCATTGAGTTCCAGCGGTGTTCCTGTGTGCTTCCTGTTCCTGTTTCCCTTCGTCGACTTCCTGGTAATACCTGACCCTAGTGATGGGCAAATGAAGCTTTTGTGAAGCATTGAACCACTTCAGCAAATTGTTTCGGAAATGGGTTCATTACTCGAAGCTTCAGGTACAGTGACCTCTACTGGCGAAGTGCAAGGCTGCAGTGGATTTAAAGTATCTTTGCCTTGAAAATTCTTTGACGCACACATCTAAGACTGAATATCATGTTCTATTTAAAAACAAAGATTGATGATTGTGTGTTTGTGTTATTGAGAAGATAGTGCTGAGGGAAAAATGTGGGCTCATTAGGCTTTAAATTATAGTACAGTTTAAGATTGGATAGAGATAAGGGAAATGAAACGCAACAGATGGCCACTGGTCGGATACGAACACCGGGCTGCTGCGGCAAGCCTTTAATTGAGGGAACACCTGCTCTACGAACTGCGCCACTGGGGCTGCGCATTTTTATGTGGGATGTACATTATTCTTTCAATAGATTTAGATCTGGTTTCTTTACTTGCGCACAAGGAACAGATGACGCTGGCGTGCATAAAAATTGTTTCGCTAGTTGGCTGGCTCCATAATGATCAAATACAAATGCAATACCAACAACTCAACAGCAATAACGCATACTACTACGACAACAACCCACAAATTGTGTATTGTTTAGAACGCTTATAAAGTGTTGAGGCGCTCAAATTCAAAACCGCTCAACCTGTCAGAATCGAGACGAGGCAGTGGCCGCGAACCAGTCCGGTGATTCATTCAGGAAATGAAACAGTTACTGCTTCGGACGTCATATGTCACGTGATTTGAAGCAAGCTTTGAAGCAGTGGTTCTATGTAATTGTAGTCCAGAGTTTGAAGCATGTAATGAAGCTTCAGTATCACACTGCCATCACTACCTGACCCTGCTTCGGTGACCTGATTCTCCTCTTGCCTATTCCCTGTCGGATTTGTTTGCCACGCTGACTGTCTTCCCTGTGTACTGTACCTGTTTTTGCTTCTAGTAAAGACCTTTTACCTATATCACGAGCTGCCTCTGGATTGTGCATTTGTGTCTTACTTCCTGTGTTCAGCAATTAGTGCCAGCTGTACTGATTCACATCGAGGTGTCTCGCAAACCAGCGTTTTGCTTTTGGAATTAAAGATTAACTTTTGCTGCATTTCAACTAAAGGCCTGTTAGAGTTAAGATGTGGTGAAGAATGGAAATACTGGATTATAGGAAAAAGAGTGACAGGGATTTATGGGTCACTTTATCAAATTATTTCAAAGTGTATTAAAATGACAACATTACATAATCCAGCATTTTGTGTTTTGAGCTGGATTTAAATCTGAATAAAAAACAAGTAACATTTGTGCCAAGTGGGACAAATGTTATGTTATATATTTTCAACCTGAATGAACAAACATGATAGCATTTGTCTCGCAAAGGATTTGACATCAGTGATTTTTTCCCCCTCTTGTGTACATTCCATCAGAGTTAGCTGCATGCCCAGTGTGTGTTTTGACCGGGTGCAGTGTGTTCAGGTTTTCGGGATGACAGAGTTGTGATCATCTGTCAGTGCCGCCTGACAGTGGTGGCAGCCAATAACACTTCTGTGACCTCCCAACACACAACAGAACAATGGGACAATTAGCTGGATATACTTACAGTGATGTACACACATACACGGGCGTAATGTTGCGTTGTCAAAACCTCATGATTCTTCACGTTAATGACGATTAAGTCTTTCGGAAAACGCCGGTTATGTCAAAACTACACGGTAGCCACAGTAAAAACAAAGCTACTTTTCTTTGATCCTGATTAGTTAAACAATTTAATAGATATTAACTTGAGAGTTGCAAAAAACACTATTCATGTACCTGATGAAACAAATCTTGAGGTCCATTTTGTAGTTTTGCAACTTTTGATTTTGATTTTGATTTTGATTTCACATGAGCTCGCTCCGCTTTGAAGTTGACACCATGAATGAGAAGTCCTCAAAGTACTCAGGAAAACGATATTGTGAACATTTGATATTGTTAGTGACGTAAGCCAACTGCTGTTTCTAAAAGCCCTGTCACACAGTGCCATATGGCAGAAACGTATGCTGGCGCATATGACAATTAGCATATGTAACGTGTATGAACAGAGCCTATTGACAGCGTATAACGTACTTATACAAAGCGAATGGCCAACGTATTTGACAAATGCCCAACAGATGCATAACGCATTCCTAGCGTATTCTTTCGGCATATGGTGGAAGCGTATGCCGGTGTATACGGAATATCAGCAATACGCTGGTGCACGTTGTTGAACGCTGAAGCCGTGAAACGTTTTTTGAGCATGTTCAAAAACGTTTCACGGCCTTCGTCGAATACGTTGGCCATTCGCTCTGATACGTTTTGTATAAGTACGTGATACGCTATCAATAGGCTCTGTATACGTTCATATACGTTGTATATGCTAATTTTCATATGTGCCAGCATACGTTTCTGCCATACAGCACTGTGTGACAGGGCCTTAAGGTTTAAGAAAGAACTCTGAAGCTCAACTGTATTCATGCATTTAGGATTATTTTCTTACTAATACTACTTAAACAATCAGCGTCACAATATGCAACCAAAGGCTTAAACGCTAAGAAAATGCCTGTAGCGAGCTCAAAACATTAGATTTCAGCATGTCAAAGGATTATTTTAGCACTCTATTTCTACCAGGAGTGCAGTTGAAATGATGATGGGACATGTTAGTTGTTAGAAAGCTAAAGTTTGCTATATATTAGCACATTTCAAAATTATTAGCTAAGGCTTGCCAGCTTCTAAACTTAGTTCTGGGTTTTTTACCCTGTTGGTAGTGTTTCCCACCACACTGCAGCTTTTAGGCATTTTCTGTTGTTTCCTAGCAGACTGAAAGTGACAAGGAGGCACTTTCAAGTCAATGGAGAGCGATGAATTGTTTTCCCCTCCGGTGTGGGTGGGACTTAATTGCTTTCTGCCTCTTTTTATCACCTGTGGATTGTGACATTTCAGCCATTTTGAATTATATTAGTTTCATTCTCCTCTACAGCCAGGAGATGGAAGATGTTACTTAAAATATCGACATGCAAGTCCTCGTTGGCAGTCCGGTTCAAGGTTTCCAAGGTTGTTGAAATGCAGCAAAAGAGCAGGTGTGCTGCAAAGACCATTCAGTGACTTGCCTCTCTAGATCCAGTGAGAACATTTGGAGCCTTTTGTTGTGATACTATCATTATGATATCAAACATTACCCTGTGTTGAAAGATGATTATTAAAAGTTGGTAGTTTTCTCCTTGAAGAAGAACAGCAGATGTGGTCAGCTTGAATTCTTGTCAGTGACAATTTACTATAGTGGTAACAACAGAAAGTATCAAAACATAGAAGCGTTTAGTTTTTCAAAAGAAAATGCACTTCCTGTGTTTGTTTCTCTAAAATCATTTTGTTTTACTGATCAAAGAAAATAGTTCCCACTCTTAATAGTTGCCTGCAAGGAGCCTTTGAGCAAATCAGTTCAACTTTAAACCAAAGCAAATGCTGCTTAGTAGCCAACAGCAGAATATAATAATAATAATGATAAGCTTTATTTGTATAGCACCTTTCATACAAGAATTGCAGCCCAAAGTGCTTCACAGCAAAAATATAACAATTAGTCCAAGATTAGACAGAATAAGAGCATTTACAGTACAATAATCACAGTGCTGATGTAAATGAGTCTGAAGTACCATTATAAAAATAGCAGAATTAAAATAGCATAAAATAACATTGGAAATCATGCCTAGTTTCCCTATCTGTGCCGTACTTAACGACCCTTCTGCCGGGAAATCACATTCATCACCATCCTTGAAAATGTTTTAAACTATCAGAGCCATATTTTGAAAGCATGAGATCAACAATGGGCCCCTGTGGCCTTTCAACTGGTTTACTCCCTTCGGTTAAAGCCAGTTTTTCTCCAATACACATTTATCAGAGAAACTTCCTCTTTTTCCCCGTGGTAAAACAGTCTATTTGATCTCAATACACACTCTGAAATTTATCTCAGTTACCTTTACACATTCAAAGTTAAACCAGGTATAGCAAACATTTATGAAATCATTTAAATTAGTTTAAAGTGGCATACAATTATAATAATAATATTTCACCATTAAAAGGCTAAAGTAAAGAGATATAAAATATCACTATTAAAAGGCTAAAGTAAATAGATATGTCTTCAGTTTACTTTTGAAGATATTGAGCGAGCTTGCCTCCCTAATGTCTGCAGGTAAAGTGTTCCATAGCTTTGGTGCATAATTGCAAAAGGTTGCATCCCCAATTTTGAAGAAGACTGATACCGACTAACATGATATTATTTAAGTGTATTTATAACTTCTTGGAACGACAGATAATTTAGCTTTTTCAGGGAGGGATGTTTTCAGATGCTAAATAATCGACTCAATTGATTTAAATAGCTTTCTGTCTAACACTTATTGGTGTCATTGCATTGTTCTCTGTAGCAAACATCATCCAGCTTTTACTCTAATATGTGTAAAACAAACAATGTTGAGAAATTGCAAATACTGTCTTACACTTTGTCAAGTGTCGGTGTCACCTTGTCAGAGGACACATATAGTAGTATAGAAGCACAAAGACACACACACACAAAGCTGGCTCCAACCATCCCATACAGTACAGGCCATGTCCACCCATGGTGAGCCTCATTAATTTCCTCATTCCTCTCACACAAGCATTAAAACCCAGGAATAGGGTCACGTCCCCCTACCCTCTCTCAGTTGTTGGATTATTAAAGACGGCTCTTGTGCGCCTCAATCAATTGAAACGACTTTTAAAGATGGATTGCTTTTGTGAAGTGAGCTGAGCCGTTTGTGTGAGGTAAAGTACAGACAGTGTTTAATTAAAGGTCCTTTTATAAGGTTTTAATATGTCTATACACCAATTCATATCATTCTAGTTTACCAGTGGAATTTTTTGTATTCTATATTTGTAAGGTTTAGCTCCAGAATGAGAACCAACTGCAGCTTACAAGGTAAGACGTTTTAAAGCTGCTATACATTAAACTTCTTTATCTCCCATCATGCTTTGATGGTTAATCCGAGTGACTGCAATCAAAGGGAGTTGGCAGTACTATGAAATGCTGTTTATATGTGGATGGTGCCAATGCTGTTCATGCTGACCAGCCAGCCAATGTAACCAACCCAGCCTGACATCCCATAATAAAAGTCACAATCATAGACCTTATAATCTTGGCTCAGTTCAGACCTCAGTGGACGGTTCCTTGTACCCCTCTTAGAGTTAAGAACACAACTCAATTGAGCCGAAACTACATCACTCATCATTTGTCAATATTTGACTGGAGGAACAAATGTTCAGAGGCAGAACTAATGATGTGGGACAGTGTCAAGGGTTCCTTCTCAGGACAACATTTATTTCACTCGTAGTAACATCACAAACATCTGTCATGTTTTAATGTCATGCTCCTAGGAGCTCATCTCTCATGATCCTAGTACATATATTGTTTCCAGAACATGTGACTGAACACACGCTGTGACCTATAAAAACAGATAGTTGAGATATTGCACTTCTGAATATTGCACATTTGCTGAGTTGTAGTGGCCCTACATACAAGAAATAGATACATTGCAGGAATACAGATGTACTAAAAGTGCAGTTGGAATGTACATGCAAAGGTTAACTAAGCATGCCTGCTGGGAAATTCACATTTTCTCAAGGGCATCTCGACATTGTAGCCAATGATGGAAACCACACTCCAACTTTGTCACCATGTACCCCACTCCGACACTCTTTGGCAGCTGTGTGGTGTCATATGGAGTCAGGACAATCCTGTACTGACCCCTTACACCACAACAGCTGGCTGCTGTTCTAACAAATTGACACTGGGGACTTGAACACGCGAGTAAGCACGTATTAATCACATCACCATATGCTGTCTCAACAGTTAAATGCTCCATCAGTTGTGAAAGGAGTTTGTGCTCACTGTTTTTTAAATTTTTTATAGCGATTCCTTGCAGAGTAATGTATATACAACAGTGTATCAGCTAAAATTACCGCAGTCTAATGCAGCCGTGTAATTGATACTACCGTCATGAAGTTTAAGAGATGTGTTGCAGTTTGTGGTGCTCTTGAATTGTATTGCATAGACCTCTGAAATGTCTTCATTTAACCTCATCTTGAGCAGGTTAACAAAACAAAACCATATTTCCAAACTTAATTCCAAAGCAGAGCTTGTTTTGTGAACATAACATTACAATAAATTCTCTTCGTAGAAGGCTATACAAACACTATATCTAGCTCCATTTGCTATAATGACTTGGCAGTATACCACTCTTAGCATTGCTGCAACTGTCATGTGATTCCACAGACGCAGAGAATGACTGACAAGGTGAGCATAATCATTGCCAAGGTTGGGTGATTCTGGCAGGCTCTATCTGATAAATTAAATGAGATGGAGAAATGATGGGGTGCAAGCCTAGCAATGCCACAAAGAACCGCTCTGTCTATTAGTCTCTCTCTCTCTGCCTGCCTGCCTGTCTCTTTACTTTTTGGAGCCCAGTCTTGTCACCATCGTGGCAGGTGAGCAGAAGGTATAAAAGTACAATATTTGTTGTGCTCGCTTTTAGGAAACATATGAGGTCCCAGTCTAGACAGAAAGGGACAGATGTAATGTAGTGTTTACTTTACTTTCTCTATTTCTGACTCAAACACAAGCATGTAAAGCCCCCCTCATACACACAGCTGTGAATAATTACGTGTTGTATGTATAATGCTATGAAGGATTTAGTGGATAGAACACTTTTTCCAAAAGGAACAGCTCTCTACAATTTGTGCATTACGTGCTTTTAATGAAACTCGAGTGAGAGTTAAAAATAGCACAACATTATGTAAATGAGTCTAGTCATTGTATATTGTATTGTCTGCACTCCAGGTGACTCAGCATTGCAGGTGCTAATTTATATGCCACCAACATCTTATTCCATTATGGCACAGTGAGTAAACGCATGCGGATAACATGCTGATCAGCTGTGTGTCTACCCGTCTGAAAACACCTAATTCATCAGTGACCAATTACTGTTGACCTTTAGTGACCTCTGAACTTGACATCACAGCGATCTTTACCTCACGCAGTGAAGTGAAGGCTTTATGTGATTGACTGGATGTCTCACAGTACTCAATGCTCTCTCCTTGTGCAGCTTTAGTGAGGTTTCTAATTATTACAAATGAAAATGATACTTTCTGTTTGTAAAATTATATTTACATTCACTGAACTTTAGCTTGCATTCATCGTTATGTTAAGTCAGTGTGGAGAGAATCAGATGTGTGATGAATGAGTTTTATTTTGTTCTTTCTTCTTTGTTTATAGAGGAACAAATTGTGATAAATTTGTTTTGCTTCTTTGACTTAAGTTGCGTAACAGTCTAGCATAGCCGCAGAAAAAGTAGTGCAGAAAGCTTGAATGCATTAAGAAAGGAAATCCGTATTGTTCTTCTGGGTCTTGAGGCAGTGTAGTAAGTGCAGTGCATGCTTTAGGCCTGTGGAGTACAGGGCATACATATGAGGGATGTGTTGGCTATTTAATGTATTAATATAATTAATTATCATCATTTATAACCTATAACTAATGTAGTTGGTGTCAATGAATTACGCTATGTTGGTTTTTCAAAATATATGTTTTATATTATATCAAAAGGAGAAATTATAAATGTCTTAAACCAATAAAATAGAACAAGTAGTGTATAACTGACCACCAACAGTACACCTCAGCAGATATCTGCAGGCTGTCACGAGAAGAGCTCTGACTGTACTGGTTTTGTGCATCCGAACACCTTTTTTAAAGCAGCAGCACACAGTGAGACGAGGAGTACCCCCAGTGTTCAGTGCCTCTGCCAAGCTGAGTCAAGTATTTTTAACATTCTGGTCATGAGCCAATACTGAGCTCAGTCAGCACAGTAGAGGATGGGAATCCCTGAGGGGAGAAAATACCACACAACCCCAAGGGTAAACAGCTGCTCACTACAGGAGCACATTGTTATTCAATGAAAGCCATTTTTATTGTAATGTTTTTAAAGACAACATAATGTATTGTGCTGTAAGCTACGATAATACATTACTGTGAATGTCCAGTCCAACCCGAAGGTTAGTTAAGACAAAACATTAACTAGAATTACCACCTCGCAGTTGTTTGCCTCCGCCAACCAATCAAGGTACATGTCGGTCCAAAATGTCATCACTTCATAATTTTATCCTATTAGACATTTGTGAGAAATTGTCATAATTAGCATATTAAAAGTTATGTCAAGAAACATGGGTTTTAAGGTCAGATTGAGGTTGACCTTTTGGTCACCAAAATCTAATCAGTTCGTCCTTGAGTCCAAGTTGACGTTTGCGCCCAATTTGAAAAAGGATCCTGAGATTCACAAGAATGGGACGGACAAATGTACCGACGGACGGACAGCTCACAAACATAATGCTACTGTCACCGGCGCGGAGGCATAATATATGATTTAATAGAGACCTTGAGATAATCATTTCTTTATTATAGTTAAAGGCCCTGTCACACATATCCGTATGACAGAAACGTATGCCGGCGTATACGAAATATCGGCAATAGGTTGATATAAATTAAGGGTAAGTTGTGATCGTTTGCAGGACGCAGACGTTACGACGAACACGCCAGACATGCGGCCCTGTCACACAGTTCCGTACTGACAGAAACATGCCGGCGTGTATGAAAAGTAGCTCAAAATGTGTCAGAGTCCAAATACGTCCAACCTTTCCACAGCGGTGTTGTAGCTGACGTATACATAACGTATACATAACAAATTATTGTACATATGTCAAACATTGATAGCGTATCACTTACTTATTTAAAACGTATCAGAAGCGTCTGGCCAACGGAGCTGGAAAAGTGCCATTTGGTGCTGAACGCTAGCTGTACTGTAGAAACACGTTTAATAAGTTACTCCGTCGTCAGGCATCATCTTAACATAGGGTAGGAATAGGTTATCCACTCGTTATCAATACATTGACTGTAGGATTCACCGTCAGCCGACGTAGCCTATATCTAACGTTCCTCTAACGTAGTCACGTAGGTATTTACATACTTTATTTACGTAGGTAAATATTCACGTACGTATTCCGTATTCACGCATGTCTAACGTCACGTAACGTCTGCATATCTTATGAAGCACACGTCGGTATGTCCGGTAATTTTGAACATGCTCAAAACATCAGCGTTCAACAACGCACCCCAGCGTAACACAGTGAGCTCTTAACGAATACTACTTATACCTTACCTTATATCTACATAAACCAGCGTGTTGCCGATATTTTAAGCGGATGAGATAAATCAGGAAAAAGTGGAAAATCCTAAAACATCACCAGTATTTTCTTTCTTGACGATCCCTGATTGATTGTATCATAATTAAAAATGTATTTAATCTAAGGGTGTTTTTTTCCTCTGTCAAACTGATTATGATGAAAGACAGTGCTGTGAAGATGCTTCATTGCTAAATCCACAACTTTAATAAACTTGTGTCGAGGGATTATAAACATTACTTCCTCTCACAGTAGGGGGGGCGTTAAGCCTGTTAGAGATGAAAAGCAAATGTCCTTCTTTCCTTAAGAACTGAGAGAAATCTGTGCTAAATGTTTTTAAACAATTTCAAGTCAGAGCCAAACAACTGACATCTCAGCATGTAATAGATCCAATCTTTGCCAATATAGAACAATGTGAGCCAGGAGTTGAGAAAAGCACAGAGGTGCCAGTGTCTCTAAAAGGAGAAATCACTGCCTTACGTAACAGTGGCAAGTCTGCTATATTGCCTCCAAGGGAGTTCACAGTTCTTCTGTCTTCATTTTGAACAAGTCTCCCGTGTGTTTGCAACAACAAAGATACACACACAGCTATTCTATGCACATAAAAATGGTTTATATAGGAACAATCAGGTCTCCTTTCTGCCACTGGATTCATTTATGTGATCTGTAAAGGTTTTATAGCCAGCAGCAAGCAGATCATTTCTACATAGATAGATAGATAGATAGATAGATAGATAGATAGATACTTTATTCATCCCGAGGGAAATTTAGGCATCCAGTAGCTTAAAAGACATTATACATTACATTATACAATTTTTAACATTACACACCCCCCCCCCTCCCTCCATTAAAAAGTAAGTGCAAATAAAATTTTAAATAAGCGATAAAGGCTGTACATTATAAATACAAATGTAAAAATTACAGACTGTTATGAATAATTACAAAAGTAATTTTACAACACTGCAACATTGCCACTGTTTTTGTTTAATGGTTTGAAGTGTATGACATGTTTGGAAAGTTTGAATTGTTGGAATCCCCCGGCCATCACTGAGAGGAGTTGTACAGTCTTATGGCCAGGGGGACAAAAGAGTTGTTGAGCCTGTGGAGCAGGACAGGGACAGCAGCATATGTACATATGTGTACATGTTGGTTTCAATTTGGATAAGATAACAAAAAGACATCTTCCAGCAGGTATATAATAGTAGGTGACAGAAGGAAAAACAAATGAAGCACATTGCATTGTGGTTGTGAGCTGGTCACCCTAACTGGCTTTGATTATTGGCTAAACAATATACCACCACAAGCATACTGAACATCAAAAGGCTATCCCCATGGCACACTCTCAAATCCTTACAAAAGCTCCTGACCGCACATCAGTAATGTGTTTAGTTCATGAAAATTCAAGTAAGCCACTTAGTAGGTGTGACCTTGCAGCCATTTATCCTGAAAGGCCTTAAGATGTTGCTGCACCTCATTTGAATGTTCTTTCCCGCAGGAAGATGAATGCAAACCCACAAAATGCCGGAGGAAATCTTGGCCACTGGTTGAAATTGAGATGCAAGTGTCGTAATCAGAAACCCTTTAGAAAACAGTTACAACTGAAAAAAGAAAGTTCGTATTTGGTATGAATTTGAAGGATGATCATGCCTAACATGGCCGTGGACCACAGTGATTGAGCTGCATTTTGTTGGTAGAGTTTAATATTTGAGGAGTTTTAATGAGAATTTTAATACAATCAGGCTGTTTGGGCTGTTGTTGCCTGAATCATAGCGCATCAGCTCTTAAATACTCCTCATCCATTCAAACTTTTTTCGCATTACTGTCAATCTATGAAACTTTCCAGTCAGTAAGCTTTCAGGAGCCTGTAATTTTTTTTTACCAATCATCTTGGGTAATTATTCTCACAGAGGGGGATTGTTAAGACGAAAGGAAATGTGAAGAAAAAGAGTGATTTATTTTTCTCATGTAGAGGATGAACGGTGAATAGCTGGCATGTGACTGAAACATAAAAGCAGCCTCATAAATGATTATTTTTATGAAAACTAAATAAAATATAATTAAAAACCTGAGGGGCTTATGAGTAAATGTGTAATTCTGAAGGAAAGCGCTTCACTTTTAGGTTGTATCTTTTTACACCTAGCTACTGTGACACGTGTGTCGGAGAAAAGCACAACTCCCATACAGCGTCTCGTTTACGGTGGGTATATTTATTTATTCACGCATCATAAACAGAATATTCCAGCTAATGTTTAAATGAATTAATATACAAGCAGTGAGCGAGAAAGTCTCCGGGAGTTTTTTGATTTTCTTTTGAACTAAAAAGAGTTATGAAGTAATTTCACTGGCCACACAGTTTGCCCTTCTCTTCACCTTATTGTCTGGATCATCAGTGAGCGTAGTGAGAGGAGGAGCAGGCAGTCTGGTGAAGTAGATTCAAACGCAGCAAGACGGCATTGAAATTCATCACTGTAGTAGAGATGTATTAGTCTTACAAGTACATCAACAACTAACAAAAACTGTTCTGTCAACACTACACGCAGCACAGGGGACAGCAGAGCACGCTGACTCATACATGTAAATGCATCTAATGGACCACTGCATGATTTATGCACTCTTCTTAAGTTATTACAACATTTGGGGTTTTAGCACGCAGAGAGTCGACACACATGTAAATCTGCACATTCTATATACAGTACATTATATTTTTATATTTATTGGACTACATGCACATTTGATTTAGTGCACATTCTATATTTTATGATCCTAATTTGACACTTAGATTCCATACTTCTCTACTTTTGGTGAAGGAATTGTTTCAACACTCACAACCATTTCTCTTCATTCTTATCTAAATATCTCTCGGTCTATCGGCGCTATTGTTTTATTTATATTTATCTCTTTTGCTCTGCTCCCGGGTCTCACTGTGATGAATGATTTGCATAATTCAGCAAGCAGCATTTGCCTGAATCCTTTTGTTTTGATCAAACATTTGTTGAAACTATATATTGTTCAAAGTATCTTGTCTTTAAAAAACACAAGTCTTGTTTTTTTGATTGAGGAGGAGGAGGTGTACGACCCCAGTCTGATAAACAAACATCAAATAAAATGTGGCAGGTTCAAGCGGGTCGAGATGTGAAATTGTTATGTGACGTTTGAGAGCTCAGAGAAAACAGACTGTTCCCCTCTAACCTGCCGGTCCCAGTGGTTGGCCGCTGAGTCACTCGCCCTCTTCACACAAACAACAGCAAACATCCATCCATCTTCTATCCCCGCTTAACCTGTGCAGGGTCACAGAGGGCTGGAGCATGGGAGGCGAGTTTAATCTTTGACAGGTAGACAGTCTTTCATGTGACTAACACACATTAAGGACTCACTTATTGTTATAAATCATATGCTTTATTCCAATGTGGTTGATTACTGCTGATGAATGTATGTGTTTAATATTGTCACAGTGCAGTGGTGGAAAGTTACTAAGTACATTTACTTACGTACTGAGGTAGTCCACTTTATGTGTACAAAATGTATGCTATTCTAAGGTGCGTTCAGACAAAACGAGGAAGCGTATTTTCACCTCTCATTACTCATGCGAATCACAGCTGGTGGAGTGTTAGTGGGTGTATCTCGCAAATATTTGCCTTTAACAGCCAATGGGAATACTGACATTGAAATTGTTGTCTTGTCATAATGCATTACACATAATTAACTTTAAATTTATGTTGTAATGAAGGAAGAGGTTAAACATGTTTTGCAGGCCTGTCCGATGCTCTCTGAGTAGGACAATCATTTACGAGGAGAGACTTCAGTTATTTGGTACAAAGTATACTGAAGCACACGGATTAAAGGCAAACAACTTCATATAAAGATTAACGCCTCAACGCCAGGTGCATCTTCATCAATCATGACTTGTGTTGTTTTGTTTTAGTCACTAGTCCTTCACAAATGACATATGACACATGTAAATAATGAAATACAGTAGATAATACGTTGGAAGGACATTACAAATGTACCTACAGAACTACAGGCTGCGCTCTTAACACCATATCTGTTAAATGTTTACTTAACTGTGGTAAAATACCTGCATAAGTGTTTGTGTCAAAAGGTCAAAATGGAACCTAACCATTAAACTTTCATATAGTAAGTCACTGGACTTTAACCAGCCCAGCTGCATTTGTCTCAAGAAATACCTGCACAACTGTGAGAACGATGTCCTCTCAACAAGCACATAATCCAGTCAGTCATTTGACATCTTTATCATTGTTACTAATCTGGAAATGTCTATTGTTTCCTTGCACTCTATCTTCTCTACATTGGAGGACCTAATCTCCATTTATATTGCTACTTAATGCTGGGTGCACCCTGACACAACAGAGGGCCAATGCTGCTGATATGTGTACCGAGATGACTCCTCGTGGGTCAAGTGAATGTCAGTTAGAAGAAAGGGTCGAGTAGAGAGTAAATGTGTGTGTGTGTGTGTGTGTGTGTGTGTGTGTGTGTGTGTGTGTGTGTGTGTGTGTGTGTGTGTGTGTGTGTGTGTGTGTGTGTGTGTGTGTGTGTGTCTTCAAAGTTAGCAAAAAACAGATAATGGGTGTTTTGTTAGAGTTACGTATTTAATGTGTGCATGTTTAGTTTATTGGTGTAAATGACAACTCTTTAATGAACAGACTGAAAAGCAGGGAGTCACTTAGCTCAACTTTTATTTTTATATATGGGAGTGGATGGATGTGCATGATTATTCAGTAAATAAAAAAATAACTGAGGTATATGCAGTTAATATTAAAAATGTAATACTAATTGATCTAATTGTTACAAATTGATAATATCAAAACAATCCGAAAGATTGACAGAATCTTAATGGGGCTCTTTTCTGTTTGTTTTCCAAGCTTTTACATTCAGGATAACAGATTATCAGAGCTTTTTGTTGTGTTAAAGGACATGATGTCAGCGTTGATACTCAGTTTCCTGAGAAGCTGACATTTGCCAACAGAATTCAATGAGTAATGGATTTTGCCTGTTTTGCCAAATTCTTTGGGATTTGAACAAATGTTGCTTTTTCATGTAAGAAACTAGAGTAAACTTGCCATCCAAATAATTTTTTCCAATGTGAGCATTATACCTTACACAAATATTACAGCTTTAAAAGCATTCATAAAACACCGTCATTAATTCAGCTTTGCAAAAAACACATTAAAGAAACATTGATGGCACATGCCTTATTTTTAATCGGTTGGATTCCTGTAAAAAAAAAAGAAAGAAAAGAAGCTGGCTGAATCTTTTTAAATGCTGAGTTGAATGATGTTCCTAAATCTAGATAGACATACTACTCAAATTACAATCAATTCCTAACAACATTTACTACCGGCTGTTTTGTTCTTTGAGTTAACATTCGATTTGGCTAAAGTGGATTATTCCTCAATCTGATGCTTTAAGACGACATCTGAAATGAAACCTCTTTCTTTGTATTTTCCTCAAACACATAATGTGACAATCACAGAAAATGTATGTGGACCTTGACAGAGAATATTGTGCGCAGAGACAAATCATGTGGATGCTGTTATTGTCCAAAGTGTAAATCTGTCTGATGACGGTCGCCTGCTCGGCTCTAAATCACCTGCTGTTCCATCTCACCCTGCAGTATCACTTCACAATGACTGAGAGGCTGCCGTGAACTGCACACCAGGAAGTGGATGTCTTCATCAGTACACGTGCTGCTGAGTGTGCAAGAGAGATACAACACATATACACTTTTAGATGAGATTCTTTACCTTTTATATTCATTTCTATGCCGTGTGCCATCACTAACCAAAACTAACAGACACGCAGACACTTGCAGAACCATCCTCCCTGCTGCTCGGGTAGTGTGGGACTGCAGGCTGAAAAAACAACCAGCTCCTGGGAGAATAGAGTGGAGGAAGGTTACATTTGATTTCCGGCTGAGGTGACACTTTGCCACATCTACACAGGTGCATTCACAGTGAGGGTGATGTGACCCAGGCTGCTGCTTTATCAGACCCTAGATATATAACCAGGCACCTTCTCTATAGTGTCATTGTTTATCTACCTGCTCTGGGTGGCTCTTCTTTGAAAGCACACCACCTCTCCTGTTGTTAAAGTTTAATACTTGTTAGTATTAGTGTGTGGTTGGAGATGGATAGCTGCTAATGAGAGAAGTTGAGTTGGTTTGTGAGGTTGCATCAGTCCATTATCTAAAATGAGTGGCATAAGATCATCCATGCAATAATTATTCAAATTTACTTTCACCGCAAATGAGCTCTGCACAGATTCTTGTTATTAAAGATAAACACATTTTTACTATTTTTTAGGTAGACTAAGGATTCATTGTTAGTTTAGCTACACAATAGGTACAGCACTTTGCTGAGCAGGCTAAATTGAAATTGGGAGCTCTGAGTATTTCAGCAGTCCCATGCTGGCGTGGATGTTAATTCACTCTATAGTTTAGAGAGCAATTTTCTTCCTGTTCCTGCAAACAAATAAGATTATGTCCTTTCTCTCTTACTATTGTTTTTCACATCATTATTTGTGATGAATTTGGAAACGAGTGAAAGGCCAAACTTCCAGCAAAAAGATAGTTGGAGCTTCTTTCAGCAATAACCTTATTTGTGAGTTTGGACTCTTCATAGGCATTGATGAAAATAAGAGTCTGCAGACACGAGATTAGATGCTTTAACTACAGTTCCACACATTTGTTTGTGTGTGCTGCTTGTGTGTTATTTGTGAAGTGTGATATAATTAGCAGCATTGTCTGTCCTATCCCAGGCAGTTTAGCTGATAAGACTTTGTTGTTTGTCTGATTGTGTGGAAGTCTCATATGTATGAGCCTAATTTGTCAGAATGATGATACTCTTATCTTAAAATATCCAGCTTTCAGTTTGAACACGAGACTATCAAATAGGGACAATCAGAGACTGCGTGTAAATCACTTTAAAAGCTAAGTTTGTTCTCTTATTGTCTGTCAAAGTGCACGTTTTGTGTGTATGTTTGTGTATGGCATCTGTGTGAACAATGGGTCAGTGTGGTTTTTGGGCTAATACATCAGGAGCGTCTGCCGCCCTAAACAACATTCCTTTCCTGACAGCATTTCAAATGTTGTGTACAACGTTGGTTCCTGTTTTTAAACACACAACATTATTATTAAGAATAAGAGCATTTACAGTACAATAATCACAGTGTTGATGTAAATGAGTCTGAAGTACCATTATAAAAATAGCAGATAAAATAATATAAAATAGCAGAATTAAAATTGTATAAAAATAGCTGAATTAAAATAGCAGATAAAATAGCAGCCTTTACACATTCTTTGACATTATAATAATCACTTTGTCTGTACTTTCATCTATATTTGTCTTTGCAAATAATCCACATACTTTCATCCTATCCTGTTCTCTGCTTCCTTCTCCCATAACATAAACTGTCTTTATGTTCTTCCATTGTTTTCAACGCTTCAGATTTAATCTTTCTCTTTGACATTACTTTTTCCTCTTGCTCTCTCAACCTTACTTTTAACTTTCTTACTTCCTCAACATTAAATGATCCTCCTTCAGGAAAACCAAGCTTAAAAATGTATGAAATAATTTAAATTAGTTTAAAGTGGCTGAGATAAAAAGATATAAAATATCACCATTAAAAGGCTAAGATAAAAATATATGTTTTTAGCTTACTTTTTAAAGATACTGAGAGAGCTTGCCTCCCTAATGTCTGCAGGTAAAGTGTTCCATAGCTTTGGTGCATAATTGCAAAAGGCTGCATCCCCAATTTTCTGTTTCTGGGAACATTTAATAAACCAGTAGTAGATGATCGTAATGTTCTTGGGGGCACATAGTTTATTAGAGAGTTGGCAGTGTAACTTGGTGCGGTTCCGTTTAGGGCTTTGTATACAAGAAGGAGGACCTTAAAGTCAATTCTAAAAGTTACTGGAAGCCAGTGTAGAGCGGCTAACACTGGACTGATGTGGCTCTCTCCTCTTGGTTCTAGTCAGCAGCCTCACTGCAGCATTTTGGATGAGCTGAAGTCTCTCCATTGTTTTTTTTGGAAGGCCGGTAAATAGTGCATTACAGTAATCGAGCCGGCTTGAGATAAAAGCATGGATTAGTTTTTCAGCATCCTTTTGATTTATAAATTGTCTGATTGTGCTGTAAGGCCTTTTACATTGAATAAGAGCCAACATTTTACTTGTCATAAATGCACAGAAATAAATCAAATCAAATAATATATATAATAATATATAGTAATCATATTGTGGCCACCAGGGGGCAGAACATATAAAATAACAAGACACCAGCACATCTCAAGCTCATACAGCTGTCAGTGCTACAGTGTTAGCAGGGTTAGGGTTTGGTTTACAGTAACAGTTTCACCCCTTGCAGACATTAGCATTAAATTGGAGATGTGTTTCTGTCTTCCTGACAAATGTAAGTCCTATATTCACTCTCTGTTTTAGTCCTAGTTTGCTCTCCAAAAACTATAAAACTGCCTGTTTTTAGCATCAAGATGTTTGACTTTCTCCACGAGCTAGTTTGCTAAGGAGGTAGCATACACTGTGTTTGTCAGACCGGGTTTTCAGTTAACGCCTAAGGGAGAAAACAGCTCAGTTTCAACTAAATAGCAAATATTTGAGCTGTAAATCTCTGCTTTTTTCACATTATAAGACCATTTTGTTTAATGTTAATATCAAAATATTGAGTTTTACAGGTTTAATGTAAGTAGTTTGTGTTGTTGTTCATTGATGTATTGTGACAGGTGGCCTGTATTCAAAGAACAAACATTCCTTCAGAAACTCATACATGCATTTAGATGTATTATAAGTTTAATGTTGTTACTCTCACGGTCAGTTTTTTAAATGAATAATCATTTATGTTTCTGTTCATTGGCATTGGAACTGTCACATCCAAATACAATGTAGTGTGAAGAAAACACACAAGTGTATATAAAACATACAAAACTGCATTCAACTTTTTATTGCAGAACACATTTGTATACCAGCAGCGCCCCTCAGTTGTTTATTTTATAAAAGTGAGTTCCTTTAAGTACGAGTGTAAAGTCAGTCTTAACACACGTTGATATAGAATTGCTGCATGGCTGCCTGTCTATAGGTCATGCTGAAAACTGTAATATACTTAATTTCCTTCTAATTAAACCCCAAACATTTACTTTTATTTTTGACCCACAGAATCGTCCTGTGGGTATAGGGAACCGAAAAAAATAGAATCACTCTAATTGCAAATGGCCAATTAAGAGCCAAATACTTTGCCCATGAATCTGGAAGTTGAATGGCAAAGTGTTCTCTTGTGTCCTGTACGCTGGGCTGTTGTCGCACCGTCTACTTGGGCTACAGCGAAGGTGAAACAGCTCATTAAGTCAATGGCACCATTATCCCCGTTGTGTTCTAGAATGGCATCATAGATCCTAAAATATCTCAAACTTTTCTCTACTCTAGTGACTCAAACTGTCCTCTACATGAACAAAATAATGTGACTTTGAGAACGAAGCATTTTTGTGTGAGTAAATCAAAGTATTTTAATGTGGATGATGAAGTTGTTCCTGTATTTCTTTCTTACAACACCCTTGTGCAGATGGATGAGACTTCTGTCTGGGCAGCCAGTAAGATGAATCTTAACTAAAATTAGACATAGGAGAATAGGACATGGTAAAAATAGGGACATCTTCTTTTTCAAGCTATTTCTGTCTAATTTGCTCTTAGAAATCCTGACAAGTCTTTATTTGAAGCCATTAGTTCTTCTTGTTTTGACAGCTGGGTCATTGGCATCATTATTCAAAGTTACCATC
Source organism: Cottoperca gobio (assembly GCF_900634415.1). Taxonomy (NCBI): domain Eukaryota; kingdom Metazoa; phylum Chordata; class Actinopteri; order Perciformes; family Bovichtidae; genus Cottoperca; species Cottoperca gobio. The sequence goes on from NC_041358.1 coordinate 20,120,099, forward strand.
AAAGATTTAACTTTTCATCAGCTCAGCCACTTGAACATTTTTCACTTCCTTATTTTAAAATGTATTTCAAGGGAAGATTAAATGCAGTGACTAATGCTGAGATCACTAGTTAAAGGCTGAAACTATGAATTAGGTTTTATAACTTTTCAATACTTTTTTTGAATGTGACTGTACATGGGACATTAACTGTTTTTGTTACCTTATCTCAAACAGTTACTCAATGTTCTCAATTAAAGGTGTTTGTGTTGGATTGATCATTTTGTGTTCTTAACTCAGTAGCTCACTTTCCTTTCTCCCATCTTCTAACATATTAATAACCCTTTAATTACTGATTCCTTGACACGTGTTTCCTGCTTTACAGTCACATAATTATACATCTGCATGATAAACTCTAAGTGAAAACATGAAACCTAGGTACTACACCATTTATTTTAGATCGTCTTGATAACATTATTTAATGTAAATAGGTGGTATTAAAAATATTTTGTATGCTCTGTGTCCACTGTGCCACCATGACATGTTTCAGTACCTGACATATTCCATTTTTAGCAGCGAGAGAGGAGGTGTCATGCTGACCCCGGCTCCAAGTTACTGCAGCCTGGGGGGTGCAGCTGGCAGGCAGAGATTGGACTCAGCTGGCACTGCTGGAGACTCCTCGGGTGGGAGGTTGGGTTGGGGGGTGGATGTGTGAGACACCAGCGCCAGGGCGGCTGTGTTTTTCAGCGCCAGAGGCCAGGACTGCCCCTCAGCACTGTCTGCCTGTGTGAAGCTGCTTGGGCATATGTGCAATTGTTTCTCTATATTTATGAAGACAATCGCCTCAAAACAATACAAGAATGAGGAAGCTGCTTATTTAAAGATTGGAGGTTAATGTAACATTCAGGATTAGGGTTAGATTTAGGTTTAAGTTGCTTTTAGGCCATTTTATAAAGCAAAGTACTCAGAAGATTAAAATAAAACCATCCAAAATGTATTGTTTTTCTGTTTATGTTAACATTTGTGTGTGTGTGTTCAGCAGGTTGCACCATAAGGAGGCTTCTAGAGGCTGGAGGGCAGCTGTAGGACTGAGTCCACTGAGCCAGGAGAGGACGTCTTTCGTCTGTGTGTCAGACATGATGAACAACACAGTATATATAATGCAGGAACTACATTTGTTCGTGCAAAATAACAAAGAAAGCATGTATTTTTTGAGCAACACAATAAATGAAAAACACTGTTGTGCAATTATCACTGCCATGTGCAATGGCATGCATGTACAAATAAAGGATTTCTGACTCTGATTGTATTTTCTTTATGCTCACGGTTGATAAAGCTGCATTTGACCATTATGGGATTGAAAGTCTCCTTAGCACCCTCATAGCAACAGAGCTCTACAAGACTCCACGATTTAAGTCACAACATTTCCCTTTTGCAACTAAGCCCTGCCCAGTTCAATCTTGTGAGAGTAGCAAGGACAATTTCACGACCTGGCTCTGAAGTTGGGACAAATGGTAAGTCATTTATTCAAATAAATAGGATAATAGTAAACACAAAATAAACTAAAAAAATAAATATAAGAAAAAGATGAGATTATCAGTTAGGTCAGTATGTAGTGTGAACCCTAGCCAGAAAGGCCGGGTTGTATGGTGTGAGACCACCGGCCCCAGATGCTTCAAATTAGGATGCTCGGCACTCTGCCCCCCCACCAGGAATCTGCTGCATAAAAGAAACATAATGTTTCTTATCTGTATATATGTATCTAATCTGTTCTAACTTTGTCAGAAAGCGTAGGATCGCACTGTTCATAAGTAACTGAATAATAAAGCACAGTAGGTGCTTTAAAAATATAACTTTATGGAGCTTTAAAATATAAATAGCACACTATATTATCATGGTTGATTGGAGCATCTTGTTTTGAAGATTTGCCTTTTTCCAGTACACATGTAATGTTATGAAAAATTGTCATCACTTTCCGCTGTAAGATATTCTGAGATATCTGCATCGTCCACTTGCCAATTTCCAAGAATGACCTTTGACAACAGTCACAAAAATGGGTGTGAACTTGTTTCTTTCCATCAGAAATGCAATTTAATTTTCTTCATTAACTTTTGAATGCTGCGATGGTGGGTCTATAAATGAAGGAAGAAATGCACATCTGCATTGATATTGTTTTTCTTTTGTCTTTTTGTCCTTAAGATTTTTATTCAGTAGACACACAGGTGATCAAGAACTAAATCTCCCCCAAGAGCTTTCTCTCATCTTTTCTTATGGTTTCATAAAGCCAGAAAATACTGTGAAGAATGGGAGATAGAGTGCTCAAAAATCAGTCAGCCACATCTCTATCGTATGTTCCACATATTCTCTATAATAGGCCTCTGTTGGTCATTAACCCCAGGTAATCAGGTGTACCATTCCAGCTGAAAATCCACCTGGTTACTGCAAGCTATTTTCCAGTTGAAATGTCTTAGTTTGGCTGTAATAGGTTCCCCTTTATTTTATGGCCTCTTATGTTCATCAGCACATTGCCCTTTTCACACACAATTACCTCCTCAGCTCCATTTCAGGCTCATTAGTAGGACTTGCAGGCTTATCCCTCCCTAAAAAGAAAAGGATTCAAGGGATATGACAAGTTATTCTGCTTCTGGAAAAGGATCGTTTAGCTCATCGAAAACTGTAAAGCCATTGAAGTTCAAAATGAGAAGTTAAAGAGAGCTGAATTGGGCATGCTTTCTTACAATGGAAAGGATCACTGCTTAAGGTTAACCTTATAGTTTCATCACTTTGGCTACTGACACTGTTGTATTAGCGCTAAGGATTTCTGCAGCAGATTCCTCCATGCTTATTTGAAATCACCTGAGTAAATAACATCAGCAAGGCAGACACAACAGAGGAGGTTTGATCCCCACAATAACCATGCAACCCTTCACGGTGATTATGAGCAAGAATCTAATCCTCTGCCCTCTACCTCATTGTATGTTTATGTAGATAAAGGAGGGTCAGATGCTTATGTCAAATGTAAGCCCATGTAGCAAGGCTCAATGGCATTGCTTTGGAAACATGTAAAGCTAGATAACATTCAGAGCAGGGCATACAACTGCATACTCAGCAAATACGTAGCACCAGTCAGTCACGATAGTCACATAGCTTCATCACGAGTTCACCTTTTAGCTTGTTAGATATAACTGACCTTTTGATCTCAGGTGTAGTTTGCCCATTTACAAGTATATTGTTTTGTCGCAGATGCACTTGGACATCTGCACTGTGAGGTTTAAGTTCCTGGAAGTAGACATTTCGATTGATGCACTGGAATGTCAGATACATAGTTTTGAATGCATAACTGGAGCTGTCATTATATTAAAAACAGCTGAATAGGGAAATATTAATTGTAAGTGTTTAATAGCATTTGTTTAGCTTAGTAAGACTTTGGCATTTACTGTAGTCATAGGGCAAGATCCCCTGGAGGATATGGTGGTGATGGGTAGATGGTGGGTTTTGCAATTTGCAGGTCAGAAAGAACACCAAGGACTGGCTTGAGGAGCAGAAAGATGGTGGTGTCAGAATTGTGAATAATGAGCTTTTGACAGAGAGAAAAGAAAATAGCACCCAGAGAGGAATAAAGGCAGAAAGTGAGAGAAAATTGATTTTCCTTATTAAACTTTTTCAAAAGTTTCATGATGATGTGATGGTTTTCACACTCATTCATGTGCTGCTGCACATCAGTGGAAACCAGACTTTTGCTGCATCGCGTAGGCATAGATTATGACTAGTTCAACTAAAGAGCAAGTTTTCCTGTTTCATTTGAGGCTCCGAAGAGGCAAAGTTTTACAGTATTTAGAAGAAGTAAGTCAGCAAAGAAATTGTTGTTGAACAAAAATATATGCTTTTCCTTATATATCGCCTTAATCCTCTCGTGACCGCTCATATATATTTTAGGACCGGCACATGGTAGGCCTTTATGAGCTGCTTGTTAAATGTTAACTACATTTTGGTAAAGGTTTCAGTATAACTTCAGCGTTATGAATTAGATTATTTAAACTGCGTCTCCTTTTTTTCAGACAATCACAAAGTCCCCAAAACTTCAATTGCTTTCTCTGCAATCACAGAGACACAAGTGTAGAGCGGACTAAAAAGCACCAGTCACTCAAATCTGGATAAATAATAAAGACATCAGGCTGCTTACTTCATTTGAAGACGAGAATAGCTTTGTGATGCAACATCCTAGGAGAGGATTTAACAAAAGCTAACCGTAACCACTTAGCTGCTATTCAGAGCAGGATGAAATATTTAGCAGCGTCTTCAGTTGAGTGTGAATGTGTGTGTTCATCAACGCCTACAATCTGTTTGATTGTGTACTCTCAGTGATTGGTCGGGACTTGTACTATGATTAAGAAACTGAAATTAGCAAATACATTTGATTTTGGGTTACATTCTGTCCTGCTTACTTATTATTTCCCACTAACAGCATCAGAACTCCCATATCTGATGTAATCTGAGTCATCCCTCTCAATCTGTGTGTGTGTTTCTCCATAAAGTCTCAAGTTGACTCTGATAAACTACCTTCATTCACTCCCTTCATTCACAAGCCTTGCTGTCTGGCTTTCCTTAACAGAAGACTCCTCTAAAGTAGTAGTCTCAGATTGGATCCCATCTGATTAAATATTTACACATATTTTATTTTACTTGAACTAGATTTTCTTGTCTGTGTCACTTGATTTTAACAGAAATCTGCTCTGTAATACAACAGTTTTACTAAGAGGATAAACACCACTGGGAACATTTTAAGAAGTGAAACAGTTACATATTTTCTTGTAGTGTGAGTTTGTTAGGTGCTGCTTTATCCTTTACAGAAATGCCCTCTAGTCGAAGAGTATTATATCGATGCATCTCCACATTACTGAGTTTCTTCTTTGCACAAACAAGTAAACACAAATGAGTGAGACCCACAACTGAGAAAGAGAAACTAAAGGTACACAGAAGATTTCAACATGGCAGTTCATTCATAGTTTAGTAGGTAAACACAGGATATCATTAATACTATACATTTTGCATCTAAACAAAATGGCCAAAGACACGTTGTGCCCTCTGAGAGCAGATGTTGGTACGTGCTCTCTTTTTCCTATACTTTCTAGTGCTTTGGCATTAATGGATAATAAAACACATGGAAGAAATACAATGTTTGCTGATAGAGTTCTTAAAATAAAAAAAACAATACAGTAGAATCAAGAGGATTAAAGACCACAATGAAGGGAGAGAATATTTTGATTTAAAAAATAAATAAAAAATAATAATAATAATAATAATAATAATAATAATAGTAATATATCATCTTTAAATTATAGTTCAATATGCTATCTATAATGCTGTAGCATATTTTGAAGGCATACAGCAGGAAAACTAAAATAAATTTTAGTTTTTATTCTGTTATTATCTCTCACACACATGCACAAACACATAGACATGTTCACACAGACTGGGTTAATGAATCTGGCCTACCGTTTTCTTCCTGTGCTACTGCCTAATAAAAGGCCTAATTAATGTATTTAACCTTTAGTTATCAGGCAGACGACCGTACCAAACACAAATCCCAGTCTCTTTCAAAGTCTGCTCAGTGCTTTTTACTCTGTCACTTCATATGTTACCTGTGGGATTAATTTGTTTAGCTGTAGAGATACATTTTGATTTTATGGAAAGGGTGCAATAATTTTTAGTAAGTAACATCATAAGATAGCTACTTTAACAGAAAACTACTGTTGAAGAAATGATAAAGCTGGAATACTTAACTTGGGCAGAAGAAACAATACAATACTTTTCATTCAATTCATGTCATCTAAATTACAAACATGTTTTCACCAATTCTAGATTGTGTTAGATTGATTTTCCTAAACTCCTTTTATTTTCTGTGAATGAGACATAATTTTAAGTCTCGTGGATCTCTGTCTCCCCCTGCTGTAAGAGGTGTTTGTTGTGTCCAAGTGCCTGGATTTCATTCAGAAGCAGACAAATAGATTTCCAGGAAGACGGTTTTTAATCATTTTACGATGCATTGTGCGTATAACACATTATTATGATTACCTATATATATATATATTTTTTTCAGAAATCCTTTACAGCCAAAGAAATTCCAGATGAGACATATCCACATGCTATGCACATCTTGCTAAAAAGCATGTGATCATCAATATGATAATATTGGGAATGTATATCATTACTTTTATTGATAATATATCACAATTGTTGCTAATATTACATGTTAGCCTTTATACAAGCAAATAGAAGGGTACAATATCTTATCTTATTTTATGCTTTGGCAGGTCATATGGCTGCTTGTGTGCTCATTTACTATCATTGGCATTAAACAAGTGAGTTGTTGTTTAGAGTTCATCAGTCTCTGCCCCTCATAGAGGCCTGAGGATGACCTCCCTTCTGTAGGAGAAGCGTGTGAGTTCGACCCTCTGGTTCATATTCTCCCTACACTGCAGTAGGCGGTAAAGGGACAGGGTAAACTTACCCAGCACCAGTGTGCAAGTGATCTCCACCACCAGCAGCGCGGTGTAGATCATCATCTGAGATTTGCACCTCTGAAATTTGTTTCTGTATTGATACATGACGGAGGGCGATGGTTCCTGAGTAACCGGCTCCATGGTTAAGATCACTGGAGTGGTTTGTGGAGGAGGCGTCGTTGTTTGGCAGGTAGTTGGTCGGATAGTCGTAAGGGGGATGGTTGTTGGCATCGTTGTTGAAGGTGTAGTTGTGGTAATAGTGGTTGTGGGCATAGTTGTTGAAGGTATAGTTGTGGTAATAGTGGTTGTGGGCATAGTTGTTGAAGGTGTAGTTGTGGTAATAGTGGTTGTGGGCATAGTTGTTGAAGGTGTAGTTGTGGTAATAGTGGTTGTGGGCATAGTTGTTGAAGGTGTAGTTGTGGTAATAGTGGTTGTGGGCATAGTTGTTGAAGGTGTAGTTGTGGTAATAGTGGTTGTGGGCATAGTTGTTGAAGGTGTAGTTGTGGTAATAGTGGTTGTGGGCATAGTTGTTGAAGGTGTAGTTGTGGTAATAGTGGTTGTGGGCATAGTTGTTGAAGGTGTAGTTGTGGTAATAGTGGTTGTGGGCATAGTTGTTGAAGGTATAGTTGTGGTAATAGTGGTTGTGGGCATAGTTGTTGAAGGTGTAGTTGTGGTAATAGTGGTTGTGGGCATAGTTGTTGAAGGTGTAGTTGTGGTAATAGTGGTTGTGGGCATAGTTGTTGAAGGTGTAGTTGTGGTAATAGTGGTTGTGGGCATAGTTGTTGAAGGTGTAGTTGTGGTAATAGTGGTTGTGGGCATAGTTGTTGAAGGTATAGTTGTGGTAATAGTGGTTGTGGGCATAGTTGTTGAAGGTGTAGTTGTGGTAATAGTGGTTGTGGGCATAGTTGTTGAAGGTGTAGTTGTGGTAATAGTGGTTGTGGGCATAGTTGTTGAAGGTATAGTTGTGGTAATAGTGGTTGTGGGCATAGTTGTTGAAGGTGTAGTTGTGGTAATAGTGGTTGTGGGCATAGTTGTTGAAGGTATAGTTGTGGTAATAGTGGTTGTGGGCATAGTTGTTGAAGGTGTAGTTGTGGTAATAGTGGTTGTGGGCATAGTTGTTGAAGGTATAGTTGTGGTAATAGTGGTCGTGGGTGTGGTTGTTGTCGTGGGTACAGTTGTCGTTCTAGTAGTTGTGGGTGTGGTTGTTGTTGCCGGCGTAGGTGAAGTTGTTGTTATAGTCGTTGTGGTTGTTGTCGTGGTTGTCGTGGTTGTGGGTGTGGGTGTGGTTGTTGGCAGAATCGTAGTTGTTGGTATTGTTGTGGTTGTTGTGGCTAGTGGCGTGGTGAAGACAGGAGTGGTTGTTGTAGTTGTAGTTGTAGTTGGCATGGTGGTTGTTGGTGTTGTGGTAGTAACGATGGTGGTAATTGGTTCTGGGGTTGAGAGTGTAGTGGTGGTTGTGCTGGTTGGTAAAGTGGTGGTTGGTGTTGTGGTAGTAATAATGGTGGTAGTTTGTTCTGTGGTTGGGAGGGTTGTAGTAGTTGTGGTTGGGGTGGGGGTTGTGGGGGGAAGGGTGTGGCAAATAAATTGATCCTCAGTTAATGTTATGATTTTCTGCCCTTTTCGATCTTCTGGATACTCACAGAAAACAGGAGACATAATCTTGTCAGAGTTCGCCTTCATCCAGAGGTGAAGATCTATCAGATTACAGTCACAACGCCAAGGATTGTCATTGAGGTAAAGTTTTTTCAGTTTTGTTAAAGGATTAAAAATATCCCCTGGAAGCGTCTGAAGGTCGTTGAAAGATAGCTTGAGTGTGACCAGTGAGTGTAGCTTTTCAAACACATCTTCGTCCAGCGACTTTATTTTGTTGTTCAGTAGATTCAGTTCTGTGAGCATCTCAGGGCCTTCAAAGTACTCAGGATACAGAGTGACAAACTGATTTTTAGACAGATCTAACTTCTTGAGTTTCTTCAGAGGGCTGAATATTCCTTTAGGAAGAGTGCTGAGATTGTTTTGACTCAGGCTTAAATCTGTCAATTTAGGCATTTCTCCAAAAAGCACAGGTGGTAGACTTGTTAATTCATTCTTCTGTAGGGTCAACATTTTAAGCTGAGAGAAGCCAACGAAGAATCCATGAGGTAAACCAGTCAGACAATTACTTTCCAAATACAGTCTATTTAGTTTGTCTTTATGTGGAAATAGGTTAGGTGACAATTCTGATATTTTGTTTTTTTGCAAGCCAATTTCCTTCAAGTTTGGTAAATTTTGAAAAATCTCCTCAGGAATGGTGGTCAGCTGATTCTCGTACAGCCGTAGTACCTGCAGTTTGTTTAGGTTTGAGAACCAGTCTGCAGATACAGCAGAGAGCTTGTTTTTAGCTAAATGTAGCATTATAAGATTCTCGAGACCATCAAAGGTCCCGTCTTCAATCGATGCGATCTCGTTCCCATGTAACAGGAGCTCTCTTACTTTTTCAACGCCATTAAACAAGCCTTTCTCCAGACTACGGATCTTGTTTAACTTTAGTGTAATTTGCTCCAGGTTGCTGAGGTTTTTAAAGACTCCCACTGGGATCGACATTAATGGAGTGCTGGAGATCTCGATTTGTTTGAGGTCTACCAAACCTTCAAAAGCTCCCGGTTCAATAGATGTCGTGATGGTGTTCATAAACTCCACCTTTACAAGCTGTGGGCTTTTAACAAAGGCTGCCTTGGGGATTGTTTCAATCTGGCTTTCCACAAAGAAAACCTCTGTCACACCTGGTTTCAGGAAGTGTGGGATTTCTGTCGTAGATGAACTGAAAACAACCTGGTTTTCTTTGGGGCAGTCTGTCTCTTTTAAACATTCTATGTTTTGAGTCGATGAAGAATCCAACAGTAAAGACAGAAAAAGAACGATGATTTCTCCTCTTGACATGCTTATTCACTATAAAAAGAAAACAAAGTAATAATTTACAACTTGTGAAATTCAGTAGATTCAACTTGGACCTTGTATACAGTTTAGAAGGTAGTTGAATGTATGATTCATCTTTCTTGTGATAGTATATGAGATATCTGTAACATTATCATTAAATCTGTGAATTGTTACAGTCAAATGCCAAACACCTACCTTTTTATTTCTTGTCACAGGATGAAACAGGTTGTCACAGCAGTGAGGAGACACAAACAAGCGTAGTTTCATTAGTTATCTTCTGTATTGATGTTGGCCGGCAGTACTCAAGTGTGTTGCATCCCATGTGAGGCGTGGTCTAACACACTTCTGGAGCTTGAGATAAGAGCAATGACTTTAATTTAATATATCAGGCAGTTACAGCACTGCTCTGCCGAAAGGCTCCAATTGTTTCTGAATGGTGTTGATTACAAATTTTAAAAAATGTCCCTATTTCTTACAATCACCGACATTTCAACAGCATCCACAAACTCTTTTTTTTCAATATTCTGAATATTCTAGATTAAAGTAATATAAAGTAATATCACTGCATACAAAGGTATTGAATGTTAGTTTAACATTTGGTGGATGATTTAGCTTTTACCACTGACGAAGACTGCAGTACCTACCATCTGATGTGTTAGGTATGTTAAGTTATTTACCCAGGACAGTAACGTAAACAACAGATAAAAGCTTGAATACTTATCATTCATGCACACACTCTAAACATACTATATGATATATAAACATTTTGTCATTTTGAAAATATGCATCTGTTCCCACATCAGGAAAAGCAGAAACCTCCATTTCACATGCCTGTATCTCCAGTTTGTTGATTATGTTTTGTTTTAGCTTCCTTCCTAGAACTTTGTTATTGTCAGGCAACAATTATACATACATTACAGCATGTGTGACGCATTTGTTTTGGCTTAGGCAAAGCAAAGGGTGGGATTTTTGGATTGTAAAAGTTTAAAACATCAATCTGACTTCCTACCATTAGATGGCAGTCTTTTGTATATAATTGATTTAATGGAGAGGAAAGTAGACATATAGTAGATAGGTGGCTGTAGTTATTACCAGTGATAAATGTACACCATCACTAAAAAACAAAAAATTCAGAATGCAACGTAAAGTTTGTGGTGCAGTATCAAGCTGTGCTTCATTTCCTTCACATACTTGTACTTCTACTTAGTCTGAAGTTATTTTTGTTATTTTTGTTTGAATTGATACATTCAGCATAATCAGTAACATATGAGTGTTTAAACATTCTGTGTCTAATGACTATTTAGTAATCACAAAAGGATCATCACCCTGCAAAAAGTAGACCACGGCATGTTGCATAAAAAAACATAATCTCAATACTTTTAGATGTGTTAATGTATTTTCTTCTCATATTTTCTTCTCATATTCTCTCTTATGATACAGTTTTTCAGTGTAATGTTACTTTTCTATTTTTATTTCTTAAACCTTTATTTGTTGTATCCTCCTTTACACATCAAATCATCAAATCAAATGTATTTGTATAGCCCAATATCACAAATTATACATTTGTCTCAGTGTGCTTTACAGACTGTACAGGTTACGACACTCTCTGTCCTTAGACCCTCGCATCGCACAAGGAAAAACTTCCTAAAAGAAACCCCACAATTAAAGGGGGAAAAATGGAAGAAACCTTAGGGAGAGCAACTGAGGAGGGATCCCTCTCCCAGGACGGACAGACGTGCAATAGATGTCGTGTGTACAGGATAAACAACATAGTACAAATACAACGTTTGACAGAAATTATGTTGTGTTGAAAAAGAGAAAGTTTGGATGAATCCAGGAAAATGTCAAAAAGGCTTCCCGGTGTCCAGCAGGACCAGGGCAGCAGGCGCAGCCACGATTCCTGATCCTGACGTAAACTTTATCAGTGGCAACCTGCCACATGAGAGACACAGAAACTCCGGGGATGATGCCCCGGATGCTGTGTTAGTAACATACATTTACATAAATGCATACAGATAGAGAGGGAGAAGAAGAGAGAGGGAGAGAAGGAAGAGAGCAGGGAGGTGTCCTCCGGCAGTCTAAGCCTATAGCAGCATAACTAGGGGCTGATCCAAGGCAAACCTGAGCCAGCCCTAACTATAAGCTTTATCAAAAAGGAAAGTCTTTAGCCTGCTCTTATATGTGGAGAGGGTTTCTGCCTCCCGAACACAAACTGGAAGCTGGTTCCACTGGAGAGGAGCTTGATAACTGAAGGCTCTGGCTCCCATTGTACTCTTAGAGACTCTAGGAACCACAAGTAACCCTGCAGTCTGGGAGCGTAATGCTCTAGTTCGTTTATAAGGTAGTATGAGATCTTTAAGATATGCTGGAGCCTGACCATTAATTGCTTTGTAAGTCAGGAAAAGGATTTTGAATTCTATTCTGTATTTTTCCGGGAGCCAGTGCAGAGCAGCTAATACAGGAGTAATATGATCCCGTTTCCTTGTTCTTGTCAATACACGTGCCACTGCATTTTGGATCAACTGAAGAGTCTTACATTCAATGTGTAGGTAACGGATAACTGGCTATCATATTCAGGGAACATGCATTTAATACCACTTAGTTAAGTAAATGATTAACACAATTTAAGATTAAAAGTAGTGCATTTATTCAAAATATAGTAGCATTTTGCATTGAATGTGTGAAACCAAAGGATGAAATTGTGTTACAGTTGAGTCAAAAATAATTGTTCATGGATAGACATTTTGCAAAAAAGTAAAACTGTCTCCTAAATGTATTGTTGTTAGCACAAAGAATCATTGTCAAGCTGCAATTAATACTGAAAAATGGGAAATAGTTTTAACAAAGCACTGAATGCAATCTTAGTTCTACGAAAAGAAGAACACCGTTTCAATGCATTTGAGCTTACACTCACCAGAATGTCCAGGTTGCCCTCAAGATTGCAACATGGGTGGTTTTACCGTTAGTACATACAATGACTGTTTTTACAGCACACATGAAGGAATACTGGCTGGTAAATTTGATCATTAAAATTGAAAGCTAATGAATTCAAAAGTTAACTTCTTAGCTGGTACATCTGAATGGAGCTGAAGTGGTTCTTTCTATTGCCTTTGAGACTAAAATCAACACTGGGCTGCATATTTTCCAAGTAAACACATTAATCAGTGAGCATTTTCCCTTGGCCTTAAAAGTTCTTGGTTTGCAAATATTGGGTGGTCTCGTTACAGCACAGAGTTCTTATTTCTGCGGCCGATATTTCCCCTTCCTTTCTTGTTCTTCCTCCAGCACAAACAGCTGATAATGAAAGTGCTGATGATGAGAGTGGCCACTACTGCGATGACAATGAGGATGATTGAAGAATCATTAGAAACTGTTCCCTTCTCCCCTTGTCCACCGCTGGTGACCTCCACATGCTCTGAGGTGGGGATGGTCTTGACTGCAGGGGAGGAAGTGCTTTGTCTCGTTGGAGGAGTGTGGGGTTTCCGCCTCTTCTCAGTTGAGGTCAACACAGGCTCCTCTGTAGGGCTGAGAGGCAGGAAGTTCTCATCTGCCAGCAGAGCAATTACCTCACCGTTCAGATTGAAAGGTGTTTCACACACAACAAGAGTTTGGTTGGCCTTGGATGGGTGCTTTGTCAGCCAGTCTCTAAGTGGGAGAATATCCTTGTCACACCTCCAGGGGTTCTGCTGCAAGACAACTTCCTTTGCTGCAGTGAGGGCATCTAGACTCTCCTGTGGCAGGTTGTGAAGGGAGTTATTTTGCAGGTCTATCTGTCCCAGGTTGCTCACGCCGTGGAGAAAACCCAAAGGGAGAGCGCTGATGACGTTGTGCTCCAAGGAAATGTTGACCAGTCTGGGCAGACCCTGGAAAGTCCCAGCTTGCAGGGTTGTGAGCTGATTGGTGTGAAGTGATACTTCTCCGAGCTGCTCCAACCCTCCAAAGGCCTTGATGGATACAGAGCTGATGTGGTTGCGACTGAGCACCAGGAGACGTAACTGAGTCAGGTTCCTGAATGTGTCATCCTCCACACGACTCAGCCTGTTGTCATACAGCCACAACTCCTGCAGGGCCATGGGCCCAAACACTCCTGGCCCCAGACTCTCCAGCTGGTTTTCATACAGGGAGATCTGGGAAAGGACGGGCAGGTTTAAGAAGATCCCTTCTGGAAGAGATGTGAGCCTGTTGTTGGAGAGGAACAGCTTCTGGAGTTTCAAAGTCTTGGAGAACAGGTCATGGTGGAGGTGAGTGATTAGATTGTCATGTAGGGATAGTTCCTCCAGGTCTCCAAGGTCATCCAAACTGCCAAGGGGGAGTTCCTGTAGCGAGTTTTTGTTAAGGCGTAAGGTTTTCAGCTTAGAAAGACCCTTGAATGTTTCTCTAGGTAGTTGACTTATATTGTTTCCAGAGAGAAAAAGGTAATGCAGCTCAGTAAGAGGGTGAAAAGTTTCCACAGGTACAGAAGTGAAAAGGTTCTTACTGAGGTCAAGGCTTTTCAGCTGTGCCAACATGGAAAACCAGTTAGGGCGGAGTAACAGGAGCCTGTTGCTCTTTAGATGCAGAGACTCAAGCTTCTGAAGATTTTGGAACAAGGCCTCAGGGAGATCTTGCAGTTCGGTGGTAGTAAACCCTAAGGCAGCTATATTCGGAGTGGAATCAAATGTGCCAGTGTGCACTTCCCTTAAAACAGTGTCTTTAATCACAAAGACGCTCAGGGCATCAGAGAAATCAGTCAAGTCCTCTGGTTTCAGGAAGTGGATACTGCAATTGGAGAAGTAGAGGGCGGTGGTAGATGAAGGCACAGTTGTGGGGAAGTCTGAGAGGCCGTTGCAGAGGATTTTGCTTCCTTGACATTTGCATCCATCTGGACAAGCCCAAACAACAGCGTTGAGAGAACAGAGAAGTAGGAGCACATGAAGGGTCTGGGGCAGGTCCATTATTTAACCTAGAACAGAAAAAACGGCTATGTTAGAGTCCAGGTTGGTTTTGAATTTTGTGTTAGATTTACATGGATGGCAAAGGGCTATTTAAACAGGGTATTGTAATGACATAGTAAAACATTTATAAAATAAAATAAAGCTTTTAGTCCTTAGAGGGGTAGTCCACAAAATGTACATGTCAAAGTCAGTTAACTAGTCACTGTGAGTACTTTCACTTTTCAATGTCCTCTGTAGCTCTGGAGGACTGGAGTCAAATCCAAGAAGGATACTCAAATGACATCACTTCCCATTTTTAAAAGAATGGCAGTTTTACAAAATGGCTGTGAGGAAAGTGGTGTTTTGAAAGACATGTTCATTTACCAGACAGGAAGGGCGTAGCAAAAGATGTTATCTAGTCGCATTAAGGGGACATGTCTAGTGTTTGACTAAAAGTCAGGTTATGTTGGCCTCTGCTACTTTTAACCTTTTTACAATTCTGTCTTTTGTAAGTACCCCAACCTTATGGAAGTGCAATACTGGGACTTCGATACACGAGTTGCCGTAAAAGACTAGAAAAGATTTATACAAACTCCATTTACCATTTAGCATCTTTAGGTCAGTGCTGAGCTTTGCACAGGTTGATGCCAGTATCTCTGTTTGAAAGCTGACTAACAAGGACACAACAAAAATGCCAGGAACATAAAACAATAGAGATTTAAAAAGAAATAGCTCTGAAAAGGAATTCCAATTTAAATGTGTTGACTCTGTATATTAATAATAGGGTCTCATAAACTGCTTCACTCTAAACATTCATGGAACCACAGGGAGCATTTTTGCATTTGTTATGTTTTCAATTCACTGCACTACTCTGAGATTTGTCTTCTCACAAAAAAAGGGGGCCACAATGGGGGTTCTCTGCGCTTTAAATCATCACCATAATAGGGCAGTTATACTGAAGGCAACACTAATTAGTAACAGTGCTTACATGTTGCAGCCTCAGCATTCTTGTTTAAACCAAAAAGGAGACATTTGCATAAATTGATCCAGTGTTTTACTCCAGTGTTGCCTGTAGCTAGGAGAGTTGCCTAACTGTGTTTGCTGTTAAAACACTATGTTTAGTAGCATTTTGGCTTTTAAATCATCCATTCAGGAATTGTACTCAACAACATTGTTGGAGCTCACATGGAAAGTTTGCTGCAGAATGTTAATCCTCAAACTGCAGAGTATGTCCTCATTGAATATGGAAATGGTGTTTGGTTTGCTACCACAAGCAAAAGGATCTCTGTGTTGTGTCTATGGTTCATCACATGTTTGAGGCTGTGGCGGAGGCTGCGCTCCTCGCTGTTTGTTATGGCGCAGGAGGCTCCAAAGGCAAAGCTGTGCCAACGTAATGACCTGCTTCTCCATACAAATCCATTTAAAGTTCTGCAACTTAAGGTTGGCAAGCATGAGTTGTTTCTCAGTGGCTGAGGTGTATTAGGGTGCAGGGAGAGTCTTTCCGAGGAAGTAACTTTCTAAAGAAACCAGTATGTCCCTCAATTGAGCTCAGCCACAGAGGTCCCAGCTTTATTATATATTTTTCCTGTTTTCTGTCTTTCTTTCTTTCTTTTCTTCTTCTCTTTCTTTTCACATCAAAGACATGGTCATAAAATACATCCTGTGGCATCACAGCTGTTTCCATTTTCAATACATTTTGTACTCATATCTGCTTTCACTCAAGAGGTGATGTGCTGGGTCCCTGCTGTGAGAGGGAAAACAATGTTTTCATTGTTAGTCAAACGTTATTACTGTGCTATATTATGTTACTCTTTATTCCCAGCCCTACCAGTACTTCTACTTTTCCAGTACTCCTTACTTTTACTGCTACATTCAATAACCCTAACCCTAAACATTAGTTTTAAATGTCCTTCTTATTTGTTTAAATTAGGTTGTGTGGGATAACACCCACTGGATTCATCATTACCACCATTTCCCTTTTCTTTACTTATGTGAAAAGTCAAAGTTCACATTTAAGTCAGGGATGTGTATCTGATTACGCAACTACCAGAAATCCAATGAGTAATGTGTTATCTGTATATAGTTCCCCTTCTCCTGTATGTGTTGCAGTGGAAAACATTACTACATTTAAAATACACCGTTAAGCAGCTTTAGTAACTTTCAGACACATGACACATTCTGGCGGCACTGCTTCTAGAAACAAAATCCACAAAAACAGCTAAACCATGTTTCCTGTCGGGAATATGTCATAACGTCCCAGTCCAACAAAAACCACCGTCTGCTCGCGACTGGGACAACCTGGAATGCCCTGCAGTACAGTGTAATGGCTAAAGCACATCCAGTTCACCATTAATTGCTTTGATTTTTTTCCCCCTGTGCCATGGCTGAAGGATCAGCACTTTGGCTGTTATGAAAAGACTGAACTAATAAAGTGGGGAATAGTACTGCCAGAGAGCAGCAGTCAAGCCACATAACTTAATTTGTATTTTATATTAAAAGTTGTTGATTACCACTTTATCTAACATAGTGTTAAGACTCAAGTTATCCAAAAATAAATAAATAACATTTTCAAACAGAGAATTTGACTGAATTCGGCGCAAACTAAGAATCCATAAGGCAGTGTTGTACTTTACACATGAATACACACCTTATTTAACAACATTGAATTATTATACAGAAGGTCGTCTTGTTAAGATATAAGTCCCATAGATTACACAAACGTATTGCTGTTATAACTCATTGATAGTTATCCTTATCTTATTTAGGTTGAGATTAATTCCATCCTGAGATCTTCCTGCCTCTTTATTCTTGACAAGTATTTTACAAGTACGTAGCGATCAGCACTCTGTTAACCAGGACAGCATGCTATTTGGCAGAACTTACCTCCTGTGGTGGCTGACGATTGAGTGAAAAGTGACAGTGAGTTGGTGTGAGTTATCTTTTATGTACTTCCTCCCTTCGTCCTCCAGCTTCACAAATCCTCTGATGAAAGTTTCCAGCACCGTCTGAACTCTCACACCATCACATTTTCCTGCTCTTCGTCATCACTCGATTCCCCTCACCAACCAGTTTTTTGTTTTTGTCCTGAGCTCATGAAATCTGCAGGTCCTTTTTCTGAAGCTTCAGTGGCACTGTTCAGCGTCCCAGCTGTACCTCCTGCCCCCTCTGTTCCTCTCACACACTCACGCTCACATTTTTTGCTAAATGTGGTGGTGGGGGATCAAGCAAGCAAGGGGAAGCCCCACCCTCTGGTAATTTGAGTTTACAGTATATGGCTCTCTGTGCTTGTAAGCGGATGTGTGAGCCGTGCTTCATCTTAAGGATCCATATGTTTTCAATCATGTAATGACATTTTTTTCCTCCAGGAAGAAGAAGTATATTTATATCGGAAGTTAGGGTGATAAGAAGGATGGGAATTTGGTTTGGTTTATAGAGTTGTCTTTGTTTGTGACATTGTTTTGTGTGTACGCACATTCTTGTTTGGGTGTGCAAATTTAAGTATCCGCTGCACATATCTTTGCTGTGACGTCCCTGGTATGCTTGTAAGCCGATGGTTTGGGCACTTGGCAGTTTTAGACATTCACAAATCCACTGTTGGGAATTACAGTTTTGCAATTACAGGATTGCAGGATGATCCCAAAAAACAAGAAAAAAACCTGCAAACGTCTGTTCAATCTCACTTGTGTTGCAGATTGAATTCATAATGAACCCTAGTGCAGTCATGTTTGGGAAAATTAATAAGAATAAAAAGACTGACTGAATCATAAATATCTAGATTGTTTCCAAAAAATCATTCAAGTAATCAAGCAGTATGAAAGAAAGCATTAGACTGACTCTGAATGTTCTTTGTAAAGGAGAAAGTATTTGAATGTTGGGTTTTTCTCAACCTGTTAATGTAAACTCAGTGGGATTTAGCTTTGGTGCTAAAATGTGGAGTGGTATGTTCTTCAATAAATCAGTGGGGGAAAAAGGCTGAGCAGCAAGTGTTCTGCAGCATTTAACATTCCTGCGTTGGTGTAAGTAAACCCATCTGTTTAAAATTGTCACACAAACTCCTCACAACAGAAAACTGATAGGGAGGGTGGAGTTAACGTATAGTCAGTTGCCATGGCGCACAAAACATAGTCTGGTAACTGGACAATTGTTAGAAAGCACTGTTTTAGTGCTAACTGTGAGCTAATAAATTATCACTGAAACTACGTAATGTGTCACAATCTTACAGAAGTTCCTGTTCCGTGTCTTCATCTGAGTTAGGCCACAAGGTCAGCAGTAAGCAATCAGAAAGAAAAAACAAAGTTAGTCAAATTTGCCTTATTTCTCCCTGTTTAACAACAAAGAGAGTTTAGTGTCTGAGCTCAGTACTCAGTACTTCCCATAAACATCATTTCACATTTGAGGAGCTAAAATTCCCTGAATTTGCTCCAGTAGTGTTGCATCTAGATGAGCAAAAGTGACAGATTGAAGATAGTAATGGCACTAAAAGAAAAACAGCTCTACATGGTAATAAAGTGAGTGTATATTTTCCCAAAACTATTTGAAAATGAATAATTACATAGGTAAATAGGGCATGACTGAACTTAGAATTGGGCTTTATGAAAAAACAGCTGGAGAGATAGAAACACATTCCAATAATGTTGTTGAAGATGTCTTGGGCAACATGTTTGGCTAATATTATATTTTGTTAACGTCAAAAGGCTTTCTAACTGTTAATTATTGGACTTTAGGATTATCGCTCTACTCTACAGCCAAGAGTCTGCTGTGACCAGAGTTAGAAATGTGCTGTGGAAAATCCCTGAATACCAGGTTAAAATAAAAGTCACCACAGACAATACAATCTGGATTAAAAGAAACTTGTTTGCCATTGTGGTCAAATATTCCTTGTGACCCCTGCAGTATTATTTCCTCTCCTCATGCTCACTCCCTTTTACTGTCAGTAGTGTGTGTGTGTGTGTGTGTGTGTGTGTGTGTGTGTGTGTGTGTGTGTGTGTGTGTGTGTGTGTGTGTGTGTGTGTGTGTGTGTGTGTGTGTATGACCACTGTTGTGTGAGCTCAGTCTACTGGAAAGGCCTAATCACCCGTTGCCATAGCAATGAACTTGGGTGCTGTTCACTTATTCATCCTCTTTTGTTTGCCGTTTGTTTTAAAGTCCAATCACTTCTCGTGGAATTTGTGGCATCCGCTGTCATTTTGTGCAAGTTTAAAAGCTTTTTGGACCAGCAGTGGAAACATTCTCTATTGTTTAGCCTTCACATAATCATTTTAAATGGAATTATTATCATTAAAAACATTTTTTCTGAAAACTAGGATAAAATGAAGTAGCAACTTTGTTTTTTTCAATCCTTTTCTCGGCTCTTTTGTAAGTTATTTGATGTTTTAGGTGATCTTTGACCAGTCCAAAAAAGGGAATCTTACTGTGTGCACATAGTTGTGGTTCTGTTTTATAATGCAGGCTTGTGAGATCACATGGGAAGTCATCTCAACAGATATTTTCCTTGTGAAATCTGAAATATTACTGAATCAGAGCTCCCTGTTTTGAAGGATATTACAAGCATGATATTGATGCTTTCCAAATATCCACATATTATTTATTTTTTGGAATCCACATGTATCCCTAATTCCAAGTATAAGAAACTCAGATAAGAGGGATGTATACAGAAGCAGATGTCTCAAATACAACTGGTGCCCTGGCACAAGATTATGAAAAAATAAACTTCAATAGATTTATTGATGTATATATTCAGCTGTGTGATCACAAAGCTGCAACAGTGTACATACTGTAAGAGTAAGGGTTGCTAAATATACTTAGTTTGATCGGTTATATTATATGTATATTTGTATATGTATATTTATATACATATAATATAAAAAATATATAAAAAAGGAATAAAAAGACATTTGCACATAATACAATATA
The DNA here is from genome assembly GCF_900634415.1 of Cottoperca gobio. NCBI lineage: Eukaryota > Metazoa > Chordata > Actinopteri > Perciformes > Bovichtidae > Cottoperca > Cottoperca gobio. The sequence continues at coordinate 20,140,317 of NC_041358.1, forward strand.
TTCAGACCAAATGTTACAGTCAACAATGTTTTTAAAATGTGTTGTTTCTTCATGCAGTTTGAAGCTTTCACCACTAGAGGGAAACAAATCACATGTGTTACTTTTGACTACTGGGCTTACCTTTACTTTAAGTCTTAACTTTGCTTTAAGTCTTAACTTTGCTTTAAGTCTTAACTTTGCGCTCTACATAAGAAAAACAGATCAATTTAAAAAGGAAAACATACATATACTGTTAGACGTAGGTTTCGCATTTATCACAGAACTTTAAGACAGAGTGATATGTAAGAATGGATGACAGAAAGAAAGTTTTGTTTTACATGTGTTTTTTTTAAAGCTTAATTAATTCCTTCATTTGTCAGACAAACAATTCAAACTAGCAAATCTTCACATTTCATCAGCTGATAGAGAAATTACTTAAACTAATTTATCAATTGATAATTTATACTCATTTTTATGTTTTTGCCGTGAAGCTCTTTGGGCTGCAATTCTTGTATGAAAGGTGGTATACAAATAAAGCTTATTATTATTATTATTATTATTATTATTATTATTATTATTATTATTATTATTATTATTATTATTATTATCAATTCTCAAAATAACTGCTGATTATTTTTCTTTTGATTAATCAAGCAAACCTTACAGCACATACATTATATAGAACATTAGCATAACTGTTTTCAAAGCTTACATAGTATATTCCTGTACTGTATGATATAATATTAAATACTGTATTATCTAACCGTAAAACTGTGCTACCTCAAAATACCTTAATTTGAAACTTTATCACAATATGTTGAATCCCAAATTCCAAGTGGGACTGTCTTAAAGTATTAAAATTGGATACAATCTAACACGACATCAAGAAGACCTACACCCAAGAGGGATCATTTATAAACTGCAACTTCTGGAAAAGGACAGTTTGGTCTCTTGTGCACACGGCCTGATAACATGTTTTGTTATCCTGGAGGATGTGCAAGCTCAGCCTTCAGCTCATCTATGGTCTGGTTGAGGTGATACATGCAAAACATGGCAACAAAAATGAGGAACAAGCCTGCGGCCACAAGAAGCATGTAACAAAACATGAGTAGCCCGGTCAATGTCGCATCCGAGGGCAGAAACCACACGTACACCCGGCCCATGATATGGTTGTGGTGAACAAACTCGGGCCCCTGTTCAACCACCAATGTGTCATAGAAATGAGGTGACATGTCATGAGACGAGGGATTCTCAGTAATGTCAAGAAACTCAATGTTAGGCAGGGTGGTGGTGGGAGTTTGGAGAGTTGTAGGTGGGATCGTGGTATGTAAAGCAGATGGTTTGGTAGTTGGAGTGGTTGTTGGGATGGTGACTAGTTGGGAAGCTCCTTGAGTGGTGGTTGATGTTGTCGTGGGCAGTGTGGTTGTTGGGATGGTGACTAGTTGGGAAGCTCCTTGAGTGGTGATTGGTGTTGTCGTGGGCAGTGTGGTTGTTGGGATGGTGACTAGTTGGGAAGCTCCTTGAGTGGTGATTGATGTTGTCGTGGGAAGTGTGGTTGTTGAAGCTACAACTGACGTTTGTCCGCTGGTTGAAATGGCGTTCGATGGTTTCGTTGGCTCGTGTGTAAAATAATAACTTGACGTGAGTGTCGTGGCATTGCACAAGTTGAACTCCTCATCACGCAGAGAGGCAAGGGTGCGGAGCTGTTGGTATACTGGACTATGACATATCACATCCCGGCTGTCAGGGACAACATTCTCATTATGTCTTATCCATTTTGCAATACCTCTAATACTACAAGTACATTCCCAGGGGTTGCCACTCAGACTAAGAGCCTTCATAGCGGTATTTGACAAGAAAATATCTCCTGGAAGAGTCTTTAGGTGGTTTTTCTTCAAATCAACAAAAAAAAACCTTTCTAAGGCCCTGAAAGATGTTATCTGGTAAACTCTGCAGTCTATTGAAATTGAGAAGCAGCATGCGCAGATTGGTTAGTTCGGAGAACAGTTGAGGATGTAGATAATAGAGGTCGTTTGATCTCAATGAAAGCTTCTCAAGCTTGGGAAGACAGCAGAAGAGGTCTGAGGGCAACTCCCTCAGCTTGTCATTTAAATGGAAGTTAAGTATTTGGAGTCCTGACATGTTAGCGAACAAATTTCCAGGAACAGTGGTGAGACTAGTGTAAATCAGATAAAAGTCCCTCATGTCAGGCATGTGACCCATTAGCTGGTCTGGCAGAGATAATAGCGGATTGTTGAAAATGGTAAGCTTGCTCATCTTGGGCAAGTTGTAGAAGCTCTTTTCCGGGATAGCCTGAAGTCGGTTGGAGGACAGATAGAGGATCGTCAGGTTCCTCAGTGACCAGAACACCTGAGGTGGAAGGCTGGTAATCTTGTTGTGATGGAGTTTTAGCACCTTAAGGTTGACAAGTTCATCAAAAATTCCAGCTTCCAGCACCTCTAGCTCGTTGTTATAGATCATGAGCACGGAAAGATTAGTCAAGGAGTGAAAGATGGTTGGTGGAAGCTTCTTTATGGAGTTCCTGCCAAGGTTCAGAAAGTTGAGGTTGGTCAGTCCATGGAAAACATCTGAAGCAAGACTACTCAGTTGGTTTTTGCTCAGGTCTAGGTCCAGCAACCCAGCCAATCCTTTAAACATATCTGCCGTTATGGTCTCCAACTGATTTCCATCTAAATGCAGCTGCTCCAGAGTGGTCAGCGGACTGAAAACCAGAGCAGGGAGGGAAGAGAGATCATTGAACGACAGCTTGACAGACTTGAGCTGCGGAGCAACGTGGAAGGCTCTGCGATGGACAGCATCTAAGCGGCTGTACGTCAGACTGAAACGCAACAGGAGGTCCCGGTTTGCCAAGCTGTGCTCATTTATGACGTTCATGTTTGTGTCATTAAGTATCAGAAAGGATGTTTTGACAGGCAAATCCTTTGGTATATCTGTAATGGTGTTGCCACTACACATGACAGAATCTAAAGAGGCACACTGGCAGCTGCTGGGGCAGAGCGTGTTGCAGGCGAGGTGTGGCAGTGTGACCAGGACGAGTGTCGTCCACAGGGTGCCTGCGAAGTTGAAATAAAGACATGTTTTGACACAGGAGATTAAATCTGAAATGAAGCATGTCTCATAATATTAGAAGTAATGATCTTTCTTTGTTTATCCAAAAGGCCAACATTTTTCTTCAACTTAAATTTGATGGAGTTTAATGCAAATATGAAACTCAATTCTTGACATAGTTTCTCAAAGAATAATTATACAAAGATAAAGGAAAAACATTTAAGGTGTTTTTTTCTCTCTTAAAGTTTAGTAAAAAACAGAACCAAGTTAAATATTCTACCAACCTCTGAAGTGAGAATCCATCATTGTCCGTTTGATATTATGATCGTGTTACTGTGATCGGTGCTGCTCTTCTCTGTAGGGCTGTCTTAAAGAGCTGACCTCTGCTTGGTGGAATCATTTTCTGCTCCACCAAAATGCCCGCCCTAAAGTCATCCATCACACTACAAATCCTTCATGCTGCCCTAAAACATTGATCTTAACCCCCTATCTCCCCTACCATGGACGTGGACAAATGTGACGATCTTGGATATAGGCGATGACTTATTTCATTAGGTTTCTTCTGCTGGAACCTAATCTTAATATTTGGAATTCTACATTTAAATTGGACCCATTTTAATCTTATTGTAGGGTTTACATTTATTCCGTTTTTATTTGTTGTGTTTTAACTAACTGTTACAGCATTCGTAAAATCTATAAACTGCCTTTCACGCAGTTTCTTCAGTTTAACTTTCCCTATGTGTTAAGTTATTACTTTTTATTTTTTCGTCTTGAACTGCCTCAGAATGTTTGAACGTTTTGGCACATGTTATTATTCACTACTATTGTATGAGTGGCACAGAGGATGCTGGCTCATTTCCTGTGGACTTATCTCAACAGGATGGACTGACCCCACTCTGCCCGTGCTGCAGTTTATGGACTGAACTGAAACAGATAACACCCTTTCTGTCAGTTAGGGTGTTTTGTATCTGATGCCTGTCGTGTGACGGGGCAGTTGTATGAACAATGACACTTTGTTTCACATTCATATGGATTTGACAACTACAGTAGCACTTCTTCAATGTGTCACCTCTCAACCTGTCGCGTGTGTGTAGAGAGAGAAAGAAAGTGTTCTCATTGTGTTTGTGAGTTAAACTGAATACCAGGCAGTGATGATGTACTGCTGAGTTTCTCGATGAAGACAGGTTTACAAAAGCATCCCATGTTAGCCTAGTTGTCCAAATGTCGTGACGCATGATGCATGTTGAGTCAGTTTACACACCCTTGAAAATAGCGGCAAAATAATCATGTCAGCAATGTGCACAAATAAACTGAATTGTTATCATGGGACGTATTTTTCAGTCAGAGTGCATTTCAATTGATTGCTGATTAGTTTTATCAAGTTCACTTTTTCTTGTTGTAATTTCTTTCTTTTCTGTCGTCCTCCGAGAGTCGACAAGGAGTGAATGTTAGTTAAACATTTGTATTTGAAAAATAATTTTAATTAGAACGCAGAGATTATGTGATATTTATTCTTTTTTTTCTTAATTTAAATGACATCTCACTGGCTATTAACTTTCAACATGTCACGCAGGAGCAGAGACAGTGGCAAAACAAATATCCTAAGTAATAATTAAATTTAATGAATGATATAAACCCAAAAATAATATTATTTATGTATGCCTATATGCAATGAACCACCACAGAGCAATCTATGGTATAATGAAATGTGTTCTTTTGTTTCTTTCCTTTCAATACTTGACATTAAAAAGAGAGAAAAAAAAGATTTGGACATTTATTATTTATTTGGCATATGTTTTTCCTTCTTACACAGAAGACTGTGTTATAATCACTATACTGTAGATATTTAAAAACATCTGTGCAAATGATTCATTGGCTGAAAGCAAAAGTGGACACTTTCTTTGATGCTGCTGTGAATGCAGCTGAGCGTCACATTCAGTCTGGTTTCCCTGAAACCTCCTCTGTTCATTGTTCTCTGTGTGATTCAGACCTTTTCACAGCAGCTCTCCTGTTATTTAGACTGAGCCTGTGACTCAGCTTTGTGACACCATCGCCACGAAAGACCCTGTCTGATGAACTTTACTGAGCAGTAGTTCACCCGTCACATTCCTTCACTTAGACGTTTATTTCCATTGTTTAACATATTTGATATTTTAAACAAATAAAGAATAAAAGTATGTAAAAGAGTTAAGATTATTGATATGTTGTTGAGTAGTATTGTGTCATCTTTTGATGGGAAAGTAATACATAATTGTCTCCTTTTCAAACCTCTAAAAACAGCCCATTCAGTCAAGTCTTCTTGAATCTTTTTCTCTTAAGATTAAAAAAACCCAATATGAAACATAAAGTACAGATTCACATTATAGTTGTATTTATTTGGTAAAATAAACAACAGTGCATTTCTAAAAGCATGGACAGATGTGATGTTTGTTGGCAGCCGTACAAAAACACGTTGTGCCCAGTTCTGCCACAAGAGACCGACAAAAAAACGAGCACTAAGCAAATGAACTCCCTGCGAAAACAATAATATGTCTTTGCACTGAAGTGCATTTTGTCATATCTGACACTCAAGTATTTCCAGTGAGTAGCTGATTATTTACAGATTAAAGATGTGCAGCCTCAGTCCTTAGATCTCTCATGAGAGCACCTCAGTGCGGTGGAAATGTTTATTGATGACTTTGATTATGGTACAACTCTATATTGCTGGAATAAATGCAGTGAGATTATATTACTGGTGATTCGAGTCTTAAGGCTATGTTGGGCTTTGCAGCAACATTTCACAGTGATCCTCCTCCCTTTGCGTCCGTGTCAGACGCAGTACTTCCAGAAGCAAGCTGCTGACGAAATGAGAAAAAGACATTTTACATGCAGAATAAAAATACAAATATAAATGGGTTTGTGTGATACATTTGAATCCAGAAGTACTATATTTAACTCACGTTCACCCCTCTTCTTAGTTATGGATTTGCCTTCTGCCAAATTGGCTGTGATCTCCCTCTCCAGCTCCAGGTCCTCCCTGAGCGCCCGCAGCTACAAGCAGAGATCAGAGCAATTAAACGCAGCACGGCAGGTAGACGTCACCTCAGTGTCAAAACACCAATGATTTTAGTAAGGAAGTTGTGTAACAGGCTTTTATTCAGAGTGGAATGTATTCACCTTTTAACACACTCCATCTTTACACAAACACAAGATATTTACTTAGTGATAAATCATTATAGACTTTCCACAAGTTGCTTCAAGGACGAATCTGTAAATGTTCTTACCTCTTCTATTTCAGCTAATTTATTGGTCAGCTCAAGACCTGCAGAAAGGAAAACCAGTCGTCATCATCAAAGCAAAGAATGCATTTGTGTTAGTTGTATCAGTTTCACCATTTTACTTCATCTCTCACCTAGAGGATCGTCCTTTTCAACGGGAACTAAGCTCTTGTGTAGTAACATTGCAAGAATCTTGCTCTGAGGATCTGTGTCTTCTTTTGGATTAAAAACATGGTTTCCTGCACATACAAAGCAAATACAACTGCAACTGTAAGCACCCTGAATATCACAAAACATAACCAGAACATGTCATTCCATTTCAGATTACATAACCTGTTGCATTTTTGCCAAACTGAACCATAAACCCAACAATGGCACCAATTTAAGGTTTGCAGAAGTTGCGTTCAGTATCCTCAGCTGCATTTTCATTATATATAGATGAATATAAAACAATGCACACTTACCAGGGTTAAATATGCTCCGTCCCTCCACGTTTAGAACTCCCTGCAGTAGTAACAAACTCAGGAGTCCTAAGCAGTAGTTCACAACTGAAACCTTATCCATAGTACTTATTGAACAGTCCCAAACTATCTCTGCACGATGAGCACTCCCTCAAGCAAGACAAGTAATCCACTGCCTTGGGTCCATCCCGTCAATATATTTATCCTCAGGGGCCAGGAGGAGTGGTCAGTCAGCCTCTTGCGTACTAAATCAATTGATCGTCATCGTGGGTTTTTTGTCAACAGGCCACCTTTTCACATGGACCATCAAGAGTCTGAGAGAAATACGATGATCTGACGTTGTAGGCGAGTAACCCTACATCACTCTGACATGGACAAATCAAACCAAGAGAGGAAGTTATCAATCTGCCTGTTGGTTATGAGAGACCAGAATCCAATGTTCTTGGCACTTGCAAGTCTTTTTTTTCTTTTACATTAATTGCTTCTTTAAATAGATACATGGAAGTGTGTTGGTCTTGGGAACAAGGGGACAAATAAATTGATTCAGTCTCTAAGTGCACCATAGCTGGAGATGAGCTCTTCAATCTTGGCGTCAGGACTGATTTGGATCTGAAGGAACATCCATCACTCAACACCTCCTGTAGTCTATTTTGTGCATCAAGGAAATCACATCTCATACCTCTGCCAGAGGAGCAGGCATTGTGCTTGCGTAGTGTTAGGGAAATGAGCAGCTACTGAATTTGGCTTGTGAGGGTCTCATAACAGTGGCCGTGACCCCTTCAGACCTGACTGAGGAGCCTGGTGTCGTCTGCTGTCTCTCATCCAAGACCTATTCAAGGATAAATGAAAACTAATAAGAAAGAAACCTGAATTTGAGGTTTAAGTGGAGACAAAGCAAGAATGGAAAAAAACATAAGAGGCACTGGATGGTTTATACAATATTAGAATTAAATGTTCAATTTTTTTGTTAATTATTTTTATTAATGTGTGAGAAACGTGCGAGCCAAAGCGATGTAGTCATCAATCCTGTTCCTGCTCCCAACCAGTCCACTGCGTCACCAATGAAAGAGGTCAGGGCCATGTTGACCTTTAGAATATGTCACTGAAAAATAAACAGCAAGACATGGAGACAGTCACAGTGCATCTACTAATGGAGGTATTGACTGGCCAGTAAATGGATCTACTACCAGTTCATTATAATGGATGTTCAGTTAAGATAATTAATTGGAAAGAGACGTGGTGTGGTAAACACCTGCAAGTTGTAATGCTGAACACTAGAGGGAGCAATCACATTAACATATCAAATCCAGGGACGTGCGGTCAGGGGAGGCAGAGCCATCATGAAAAGTAAAAAACGAAAATAACAATAAATAGAAATGTATATTTGTCCACTGGTCTGTGCTATAACTGCATTTTCTGTATGATTCTAATCTTTTTGATCATTTTTATAGTCAAAATCGCTGAATTTGCGTATTCTCTGTTCAGATACAGGAGCGATGCGAGCTGCGGCAGCGACGAGCTGAGCCTCCCCTCGGATTGCGCAATCCTCTGCAAACTAGGTTGAGCGTATGCATTTGGCACGTGCCTGTTACTATCTCGCTGTATGTCACCAATATAATGTTTACAGACACTTTTATTATGCGTCCTGACTTTCCATAGTCCAGTTAATGTATGTGATGTATGTGTGTAACATATTTACACATGACACATGACATGTGTGTGCGTGCGTGTGAGTTGCTTTGGCATTACACACGTATGTTTCACATGCCAAGAAAGCGTCTTTGAGCTTGAATTTGAGAGAGAGAGAGAGAGAGAGAGAGAGAGAGAGAGCGAGAGAGAGAGCGAGAGAGAGAGCGAGAGAGAGAGAGAGAGTTGTGGAAATTCTACATATAAATCCACACATAGCATTTGACGAGTTTGATGTAATTCACAAGATTGGTTGTTAAAGTCGCCCTATGTTCTCCACCAAGGTATTGAATTATGGAACATGATGTAAACTCCTGATTATGTCACAGCATTGTATAAAATACTTTACACGTTTTTGACTGATTTGATTTGAATTAACATCCTGAAATCAAAGTACAACACATGACCTGTACATGCAATCTACTATAGGTTTTGTCCTGTAGTCTTAACAGTTCCAAAGTATAAATATTTACGAGAGAGAGAGAGAGAGAGAGCGCGCACATAGACAGCTTGTAACACACAGTCACGTATAAATGTGTGTCCTCTTCATTCAGACAAACAAACGTGTGTAGTAATTCTACTTTATCTATTGTTAAATGTAAGCCGCGTGCAGCGGCCTCGAGGCATCATTATTGATTTGGATCAGATAAGGCCCGGGGAGGCGTCTTCCCTATCGCTTCGAGCTGAAGAAGACTTCTTGTAGCTGCAGATGTCTACACTCACTGAACCTTGAGGCGGGAGCTACATCAAGTTAGCCAGCTGTAGCTAGAATTATACCGGAAGTGTGATAATTCAATCTCCAAAATTAAATCACAGGTTGAGAGCATGAGAAGGTTTTATGAGTATCCTTGTGGTGTAATAAATGTTCTTGCAGCTGTTGTATGACTTGTGAATTATTATTGTATGCTTTTTTTTATTTTGGATGCCGTACATATTCAATACTTAATAGATATTGATTATTGTGTTGTCTTTTAGCTACTACTGTTTTAAACTAACTGTTTTGTGTAAAATGTAATAAAATTAATAATTAAAAAAGGTTTGTGGTGGAAAGTTTTAATCAAGTACAAATGACCAGTGAAGTCTATAATACTAAAATGATGATTCTTGAGAAGTTAACTTGTCTTTGGAGTATTTATTCTTTGCAAAGAAGGATCATCAACTATGTATGCTTGCACTCTGTATCAATCATACAGAGTGCAAGCAGTCTGCTTGAGGAAGAACCCCGATAAAAGTGTGTTCATGTATTTTAAAGACAGTAAGAGGAAGGAGGGGGGGGGGGGGGTGTAATTATTCAATCACTGTCCCTGCCATACACACCTACACACTCCTGATGAAGCAGATTAGCTGAGTTAGTGCGTTAAGATTTTGATGAGTAATACCTAATACGTTTTTTTTTTGCTTTGATTATCACTTATTTGGTCATGAATATTTAATGTTAGAGACATTTTTTAAACTGAAGGCAAGTTTTAAGGGCTTTAAGCCCTTAAACCCTAGCCCAAGCCCTGGGTAAAAACATAGCCAACATGTATCAGAAATAGCTCCTTAAGGCTTAGTAGATAGAAGGCTTATATGAATATTTTTATTTTAAAAGGAGAGAAGCTAAGGAATATGAATACATTGTAAGTAAACCTATTTCTATTACCATTTCAGAGTAAATGAAGGTGCAATAAAGGGAAAAGTTCGATTATTTGTCTTATAAATGTAGTATATAATCTAAATGTATATGGCCATGTTACTATTACAACCAAGATCCCATCGATAATGATGCAACTGAATGTGTTCTCCTAATCTTTACTACAACTTTAAATTCACAGAAACAGAACAGAAATTCACTCAAATAAAACATTTATGATACAACTTATAAAGACATATTTGGATGGTCTTCCAGTCTACCAAAATTACAAGTCTTTTATTTTTGACATTTTCTAAGCGGAAGTCGTGTGCTAAATCACTGCGACTTGATTGGCTGGTCCTGTAAAGGTGCAAGGGAGGGAGGGACGCTCGTAGACAATCTGACATGCTAGCTTCGGCAGAGTATCTGTTAGGCAATTACAGAAGCGACGTATCGAGAGAGGGTGGCCACCGAAACTAATCAAAAAGGGCCGTCCAGCACCTGGACCATCAATCGGGTTTATGAGTAAAGGCGATCGATCAGCCTGCGGTTAACCTTCGGTGAAACGCGGAAGTGTAATTCAACGTCAACGGTTTTTTTGTGTGACTTATTATCGGTGACAACATGGCTGAATGTAACGTTAGCATCGACAAGAATAAACTACCTGGAGTGAAAGAGGGTAACGTCCACAATATATTTGCAGGCTAAATGTGTAAAGTAAGCTAGCTGTTTAGCATCACATCACTAGCTAGGTGACACTGTTGAGGCTAATGTTAACTGAGTGAACACAGGTGTTTATTTGGGTGTTATGGTTGCTAGCACAGCTTGCTAGTTGATGCTAGCTCATTAGAGTTAATGTCAGGTAGCCAGCACTGATTATTGACTTTGTATTATAGGTACACATGTAGTGCCAGATTTGGTATCAGAGTCAAACCGTTTCCAGTCAAGGCTGTCAGGCATTAGTCTAGCAGGGAGAACACAGGTTTACATGTTGTATCCCACTTCACAGAATTGGATTTGGATTATGGTGAAATTGTTTGTGTGCATAGATTACAATTTAATGGGTATACTTAATCTGGCACGACACCAGTGTGTGTATAAAGCCACAGAGAAGCCAACTGATTTAGTACTGATCACATGGAGGTGTTTGCCTGTTGTAAGATATGTAGAAGACAAGATGCTTTGTTTGTTTTTTGGTATAAAAGCAGCATTTTTAATTTCATATCTGACATACAGTGGTGGAAGAGCTCTGATCTTGTAGCCTACTTTATGTAAATGCAACAAGACCACGTTGCAGAAATACTCTTGTTACAAGTCAAATAAAAGTACAAAAGTAATGCTCATTATACAAAACTGCCAATTTCAGAATAATATATTACCTTATTATAATTATTGATGCAATAACTTCATCACTTTAATGTTGCAGCTGGTTGCTTAATCTATAATGATGCATCATAATTTAGGAGTTAATTATATTTTGTATTCTGAATCCATAAAGTAAATAAATGTAGTGGAGTAAAAAGTACAACATTTGCCTCTGAGATGTAGTGGAGTCGAAGTATAAAATGTAGTGGAGTAGAAGTATAAAAATGAAAATACTCAATACAAGTGTCTCAAATGTATTCTGAAGTACAGTACTTGAGTAAATGTACTTAGTTATGTTCTACCACCACTGACTTATTAGGCTCCGCTTTGCTTTTGGCCGTAAAATCTGTTACTGCTTTGAAACTTTATCTTGAAAGACCAGAAGGAAAGAACACTATCCCCTCCCCCTTCCTCCTTCAAAACGTTTATACACAAACAGTAGTCTGCTACTGTTACTGGTGTGCAGGTGAAGAGTGGGGCTTTCACACTGAAGCCAGTTTTGGATGTGATGCTGTGTTGGTGGGAAGGACCCGTCCTGTGAGTGTGAAGCAGCTGCTCAGCAGGATGCTTGTTATTCTGGTCAGAGAGAGAGAAGGAACGTGCATCCCCACTGCTTGGCTAGTCTGCAGAGGCAAAGGACTGAGAAAGCTGCTGGAAAAGTTTCAATTTCATCCCCCATGTGTGAGGAAAATAGTAAATATTGTGAGCCGACTAATTGTACTGTAACTCACAGAGGAACTGAGCTCGTATTTCTTTTTGCCTGTGCACATAAAGTCCAAAGACTTGAGGTTCTTTGTTATTTGTGATGGCTGATTTTCTGTTTTCCAGCACAAGGGGATCAAAGAGAGAACTTAAACCATAGCAGCTGTAATCCTTCTCTCACTTGTTCCTTGGTGTCGTGAAAACCAGACCAAGTAGAATACAGCATTGTTTCCAAAATGTTAACTTCACAGGCTTTTAAAGGAACTGCCTCAACCCCAAACTGTTACAGTAGTTCAAACGACTAGTGTTTAGTTCTATACTAGCCAGAATAAATCTTGAGCTAAGAAGATTAAGCATATGGTTGATAATGATGTGTGTTGATCAAATCCCATATTGGTCGGGGGCTGTGTGGGGTTTTGTGGAGGTCTCGCCCTCCACTTCACAGCATCTGTTTGAACCCAACCAGCCGCCCAGTCACCTCCCATCGTATTAAACCAGACAATCTGCACCACTCATCAGGGTTGTGTGCTGAATCCCAGGCGCTTTTATGCTTTAGCTATAATACACGCTAACACATAGTCAAAGACCTTTGCTGGTTATTAATTTTTTTTTATGTGTATGAAGTCATCTTTGTGAGAGCAGATGATGGGCTGTGAGCCCGGCGGCGTGAGGTTGCCGAGTGCGACTCAGCTCTGTTATGAAAGCTGAGAGGAGGAGAGCTGTAAATACGAGATTAGTATCACACAAGGAATTGATTATGACTGAATATATGTGCTGTAATAATTCTCCCGTAACAAGAGTAAGTGAAATGATTCTTTTTTTTAGTTTTGGTCTTCACTGAACAGAAGCCACTGCCAGCAGCAGAGTGGTGTCTGGCTGCTTGCAAGATGAAATCATGACTTTAATTTTGTTCTTCTATATTTGATGCAGTGATGTTTACACACGTTTTGCAGCCGAAGAAAAGATTCTCGCTGCAGTATTTTAAGATGTGTGTGTGTGTGTGTGTGTGTGTGTGTGTGTGTGTGCTAACCATAGGGTTGTTAAATTCATGTTGACCGAGCCGTAGAAGCAGATGCTTTAAGATGCACACGTCCTATGCTGTAGGATCCATAATTAGCTGAGGCTTTGAGAAAGGTCGTAAATGTCCCCTTAGCTTCAGTATTTGAAGACGGGTGGATCCCGTCCTGCTGCCTCATTCAGAACAGTTCCGATGGAGGTGTGATGTTGGCATCGGGTGTTTGCACAATTGTTTCCAGAATTCACAGCACTTTCTGTATTATTGGAAAAAGCACAAATGGAAAGTCTGCTGTAGTTTTTAGGTTTGTTGTGAAGATTGAAAAGGAGCAGTGAAATGTCTCGCACGTGACAATTAAGATCATGATTTTTAGCCGCACACCGTGCAAGTTTGAGGCCTCGAGTTACCAGCTGAGAACGGGCCAAATAGAAATTTATAGGCTGCTGTCAAAAAAACTCAGCTTCAGTAAATGTGACTCACTGCTAGATTAGGTTTGTTCAGATCTCATGCTGTCTGTAATATTTTAGGTTAGGACTTTTGATAAGATGACGCATTCTTTGTGGGTGATTAACGTAAAGTAACTACGTCAGCTTTTAGGATCCAGCGCCTAATTTAGAACACATCTAAATGCATTTATTTCTGTCTGTGCTGATGGTTCTTTCGTTGTTTTACTCGAGCACTGCCAGTTCAGGGATTTAAACCGGCAGCTTGTCAGTAAGTAAGCCTATTTCTCACTTGTTTCGGCATCATATAAAGAGCCACTGAACATAAAATAAATCTTTTTATTGTGGGTCACACTGTAGGTCATTTTTCTATGTACGTGTATATGTGTAGTGTGTGTGTGAGCAGCGGGGCCGCATGTTAAACACTCAAAACTGTGAATGTCGGATAAAGATCAAACATCTCAACTGCCTCAAGCTTGTCTTGTACCAGCTACATAGCTGCTTAGCGTCTGAGTCAAGAAGCAGGCAGTACTTGGAACTCATTTTAAACTTTTGGCTTTGTCAGTATTCCTTTTTTCAATTTCAATCCCTTTCCTTTTTTCTTTCTTCAGTGTGCCGAGACTTTGCTGTGCTGGAGGACCACTGCCTGGCTTACAACCTCCAGGAGCAAGAAAGTAAGAAACTACAAATGTAGCCATGTGTTTTTTGTTTTTTTTTTGTTGGTCCCAGCCCCCATGTTTCCCCCCTGAAGAGATGCGTAACTCCTGCTTATTTCAAACGGGGGACGTCTGCTTTTAATGTCAGTCATTTGTTGTCAACCTCAGTCAGAGAAAGGCCTGGCTGCTTTAATAAGATGTGGAAAAAGTTCATACAGATTCTGCAGGTCCGTTTCCTGTCTGTTTAAACACTTAATTATTGTAATGTTTTCTGCATCAGGCCCCTTACGTCACTGCAGACTGTTTCTGTCATGCTGCCCAGCTGCATTCATCCTCTAGGTCACCTAATGCTTACTTTGCAAAAGAACAAACTATGAAAGATGTTTTCACAGTGTAGTATTTATAAAAAAAAAATAAAAAAAAAAGGAAAGAAATTGAATGCAGTACACAATGCTCCTCTTTTCCTTGTTTTTATGGAATATTCTGGAAAAGTCTCTCAAACTGCAGTGTCAGTGGCTGCAGCCTGCTTAAGCCCACATAAACCCTGCTTCAGCCCTACAGTTAACAGTGTGAATGGTGCAGGATGCCACAACAACACTGTATCAGGGCTGTGGCACACTACAGTGGACTGGTGCACGTGATTTGTTTGGATCACATTAATTTGTGTGTGCTGCAGCTGTAGCACAGAGAAGCTTTGCAAGTTTCTTTTTTGTTTTTGTTTTAGGGAACTTGAGATACTTGCTTTTTATGTGCGCTCATATGTGTGACATTAGCGGGCATCTTTTTCACATGATTTTAAAAAGGCACTTTGGAGACTCACTAAAGAGGCTTTGTTCCCTTGCTGCTGATTTGCAGTAAGTGCAACATTATGAATTAGTGAAAATCTCATCATGGTTGCAACTTTGAAACTTTTTTCTCTTCTCAAAAGCTTCTTTTGCTTTAGCGTTTCCTTTCAAAATTCTCTGTGGAACCGCTTCCCCTCTGATTGTTTGTTTGTTCATCTCGTTGATTTGGGTTGAAAAGACATTTTCTGACCCAGACGTGACGAGGCCTTCCTTTTGATCAGACACAAATGAATATGTGCAGATGGCTATAATGCCCAGCACATCTCTTCATGTCCTTCACCTGGAATCATTCATGAAGAAATGACAGGAACGAACAGGAAGAGGCTACTGCTTTTAGGTTGTGCAGGAAATGTGTTGATTTTAGTTTTTAGATTTCTTTGGGGATCTTTTTAGACAGAGTGCTTTTACTTATCTGCACTGGACAATAGTTTGTTTTTCTGTTTCTATAAATGTATCACCATAAAAGGGTAAGTTATGCGACGAACTCTGCAAGAAAGAAGGCCAGATGTCACCCAGCCATACCCTAAGTGCAGCTTAGGCTCCATTTTAGCTGCCATTAATTTGGTTTTGGCTGGCCTTTGTGTTGTCATTAACCCTTTTTTTTGTATGCTCTATGAAGAAGGTTCATCCCCCTTAGCTCCCTTTGTTGTAGCACTAACTGATCTGCTGGATCACATCAACAGATGGCCGTCCTAAAAGAGTCATTTTCTTTTTTTAGCACATTCACTTCAAGTTAACGTGGAGTTAAAGCTGGATTTTATTTCCATTTAAAAAAAAAAAAATATCCAGCAAATTGCACATGGACAACATTTCTTTTTGGCTGTGTCAGCACTTGGCGTGTTTGTTTCTGGAATGCGTGTTGTTTTCTCCGACCAGCTTCTCTGGAGGTTCACACAGTCCAACTTTCTCACCCTAACTCCCCTTTTTCTGAATGACGCGAGACCCCTTCAAGGTTGAGTTTGTTGAATTAATAAATGTCACAACGTCTGGTCCTGTTTGTTTTTGCTGCCTTGAAAGATTAATCAATGTTCCTGTTGAGAAATGTGGCGATGGATAAATGATAGCCTTATCTTGAGTTGGGACATCAGCTTTTTTTTTTTTTTTTTTTTTTGTAAGCTGTCATAAACTTTAACAATTGATCAGCGTCCCAAAAAATCAATGTCAACCCCTTGACTTTTTATCAAGTCGCCACAGCTGTGACTCAGTTTCCTCTTTCAGTCGCAAAGCAGAAACTTTATGGAGCCTCTCACGGGTAAATTGCCAAACGTAATTTGGTCCTTTTCACATGAAAGCCGGGAACAGATTGATAGCCAGGTGGAACAGAGCTGAGCGAGTGAGTGATGCTCTCCATCCTTACAAAGTGCTCGCAGTGCGTCATCAAGCAGGATTTATCATCTGTTATGGCCCACAACGTGCCATCACACAACCTTGGAGCGGCACCTCAGCTGCGGACATTAATATCTCAGTGAATAAGAGCGCTCTCTGTTTATTATCAGACACCGTGTCCTCAACGTTTATCAGTAGTGCGGTCCGGCGAGCCGACCTACTCTGCTCTGTGTACACAAGTTTTAAGAGCCGTGCTTATGTGTTTGTGTCCCACAGTTGAGAGCCACTTGGCGTCCAACGTCAACAAGAGTCGTCTGGTGCAGAATGACCTGCAGGTGGCCAAGAAGCTGCAGGAGGAGGAGGATCTGAGAGCCAAGGGCCAGAACCAGAAAAAGCACGTTGACATGTGGGTGTCACACACGTGTGCACACACACATGCCCACTCATCCATGTGCACACACACACACACACCATATGTCTATATTAGGGCTGTCAAAATATCAGGTTTTACTCAACACGATTATCATGAACAAAATAATTCACAATAATCATATTATTGTGATATCTATGTAAAATGTAAAAGAAAGAAATAATAATAATAATAATAATAATAATAATAATGCTATTATTCAAATTCATCTTCAACTTTGTTTATTTTGCTTTTTTGTCCAAATTAATTCCACTCAAACAAACAGTAGGGAGGAAGTCTGTAATCATAACTTTACCAAAGCGTGATTTTTAGGGTTAGGGTTTATTGAGCCTGGTCCTTGTAAGAAGCTATTCTCCTTCACACTAGCAGAGAGCCTTTGATGTGTCACACTCTAATATTTCCCACCATGCGCAAACGGCTAAAACGGCTTCGCTTTGACAGATTTAAATTTTTTGTTGATTGTTTTATTTATATTTAGGCCAAAGCATATAAGACCTATTGTTTCTATATTGTGAAATAAGTGTGTAGGACAAAGTACCGATAAAGTAAATAAAAAATAAAAATAAAGTAGTACAGTACAGTTAAAAGCTATAGGCCTATTTGTTTAAAAAATCCCACGGCACACCGGTCGTGGCACACCGTTGGGGAACCACTGATCTAGGTAATCATGTAATCATATAACCATCTATAACCCTAACCTTTTTTTCTAAGAAGAATTATGAATTGGTTTAATTTAGTCTAATTTCTAAAATGAAATGACCCTCAAAGACTTGGAGAAGTCATCCGAACACTTTGCAATAATAGCCGTGTACAGTATTTTCTGCTCTGTTGATGGCAGCTGTTTCAGATTAGTGTAATTACTCCCAAACCCTTTACCAACAGATGTATGGGGTGATCCATCTCTCTCCCCATAGATGACTCCAAAGTGACTCGTCGTTCAGCCAAACTGATTTATCGTTCCGTGTATGTTTGACCCTTTTTAACATCGTAAATGAGTAGGTCATGGCTTGCGTTCTTTACCTGCTCGTTTTAGGCTCTTTGTGCTAGAGAGCAAAGATGCAAAGGTTTGTCAGCCGGGTCAGACGTACATTCAGTCTACATAAGATTATCGAGCCTGTCTTCATCTTCATATGTTGTCTTCATAAACGTATAGAAGAACACACGAGCCGATCATTCTCGGTTCTAGTGGTCTCTGCGTGGCATCTCCATAGCCCTGAAGTATGATTGTATTTGCTCCTAAACGCAGGGAAGTGTTCTGTTGCGTCTTCTTCTTCGGTCGAGATCAGGAGCTGCGATAAAGCCCACTCGGAGTAAAAGTCTGCTTCTCTGCCATTTTGTTATTCAAATAATATTGTTGAGTCACAGCTTGGTGAGATCACTGCGTCACAAACATACACAAGCACGCACACAGACATACTGTATAGAAGTGGGGCCCCCCAGGGAGAGGCCAGATGCTCCACAATCGATGCCGGCAGGTCAATGCTGCCTGTCATGCTGGGAGCTCACACTGCTATCCACACTGTACTTGCCAATGCCACTTCATCCACACACACACACACACACACACACACACACACACACACACACACACACACACACACACACACACAGAGCGGATTGCAGCATCACTTGTTTATTAATATGCGCTGTTAAGGTGCTACAGTCTGTTTTTAATTTTTTGCCAGCTTAAGTCCTCCTGAGCTGTCGGCTGCTTGGGGCAAACACATGTGCAGGTGCAAGCTACTTAAGCTGTTACTGAAGAGCATTACACTCGTGCATGTCTACACACACACACACACACACACACACACACACACACAAGCACACAAGCTGAGAAAGTATTTGCAAACCAGCCCTCCAGGCAGATGGTGTTGTCAAAATCCTGTGGTTTTGAAGACGTGAGTGAGTGATCAACATCATGACAGGCAAATATTCCTGCTCCTGCCTGGAGCAAACACGCTACCTCTCACACGTCAGATAACTTCACTGCTCATCACTGCTCTGTGTTTTTCTGGTGTGCATTCATGCATAATATATAATGCGTGGTGACTTTTTCTACTTTCATGATTTGCTTATTGTGGAGTTTGGCAGTGAATTTAAGTGTTTTCATTTTCTGTGAAAGCCTCAAGTCTGGTCTATAAAATGTCCGAAAATAGTAGAAATGTCCATCTCAGAGTCCAAGGAAATATCTTGTTTTGCCCGTCCAAAACCCAAAGATGGTTAACATGATATAACACGGAGCAGGACATGTCCATGGTTGAGAGGCTGAAAACATAATAATATAGTCAGGAGTGATATCAAAAGTATTGAGGGTCAGAAGAATGCCAACAGAAGCATCAGCAGAAGGGAAGACATTGAAGTATTAAACAAATATGTAGAGATGTAGGATCATAAAATACATCCAAAGCTTTTTTTTTTACTATTATTCATGTCCATGCATATTATATAAAGTATTTAAACGCTGGTTCATCATCAAACATTTTAGCTTAAACATGGTTTTATATATGTTTTTAATGTTCTCCAAACCTCTCCCCATTTACACGTCAACCTCTAGTGAGCGTCAAGACAATGAGATCGCCCAGGAGATTCAGGAAGAACTGGTCCGACAGGCAGAGCTGCAGCTAAAGCAAGAAGAGAAGGATGCGGTAAGAATCACATGCACAAAGGGACATCTCTGCCCATTCAAGCACAATGTTGGTTACATCCACTTGACTTCATTCCACCTGAATCATCACTTTGTTTGTGCCTCCCCGTTGTAATGATGAAATGACAGCTACAGTATGTGGTGACCTAACCTGTATGTTTCAATCACAATGTTTATGCCTTGCATCAAATAAAGAGCAGAGATTTAAGTATTGGGAAATGTTTCTCCATGGTGTTGATTAACGAGATGGTTTCAGAGATGAGTGTCTGGGTTTTCCCCCCACAGTGAGACGAGACAAAGGACAAATTCAGTAGTTCACAAGCACAGTTTAAAAACAAAAATCTCCGTCCACAAGATGTAGTGAAGTGACCTCAGTAGCTGATGCCTCTGTTCCTCAAAGCAGAGAAGACTAACTGTACATTTATGTGTAAACCGTTGGAACCAGCACGGTTTGGCCACGTACGCTATTGCACGGGATGTCGCCTCATTAGTGATGCCTCACAGAGCAGACGAAGGCGCACACTCTGACGTTACGATCCTAAAACTCACTTTTCCCAACACTGAAAACTTGAGTTTCTGAAAGAGCTCTGTTTTCAGTTACCTAAAATGCTGTTTGGGTGTGGATAAAAGCCAAAACACAAAAGAAAAAGCCTGTGGGCTTAGGACTTATTGTTCTTAAGGGTGGGCTCCAGCTTTTGTAAAACATTGTCAGTAAATCTTTCAAAGATATCTCAGATGCCACTTTTATTTGATTACTTGTTGCCCTTTTAAGTCGAGGGAGTGATGGGTCTCATTGCTTCATAGTTCTGTGAAGAAAATGCTCTAATTGGCCCGATTATGGCACAAACATCATCTCACCACTGTATTCTGATATGTTTGAAGCTACCCTGACTGGCAAAAGAGGGAAAACTACAACCCAAAACAAATTGACATATTTGTTACAGATATGCCCAAACAGGGACTTTTTCATATTCACGTGGGACGACATGCTTACTGTGGCCTTGTTTGTTTGTTTGTAGGCCATAGCTCGTAAGATGCAGGAGAAGGAGATGAAAGAGGAAAGGAGGAGACAGAAGCAGCTGGAATCAAACCTTGAGGAGGAGTACTTTGAGGATCACGGAGGTAGGCACAGCAGCACTGGCTCATGGTAATGTGTGGCTCTTGTCTGTAAGGACATGAGAGAAGATGTACCTCCTCCTCCTCCTCCTCCTCCTCTGTGGAATGGGATTTTTTTTTTTTTCTGCTCAGGATGTGTGAGGGTGTGCTTTTGATGCTGCACAGACTAGGGCTGACTCGAGGCAAAGCTTTTGGAATGCACTTATAACCACAATTAACCTTGAAGGCAGGCTTGCATGTTCCTACGGCGACACAATTAGTCATTTTGCTCCCATTCGAGAGCAAACACAAAACACCGCTGCAAATGGGTTTAACAGTGCTCCAGTTTTAAGACGCAGCTTAAATGTGCTTTGATAGCAGATTCGACCACAGATATGAAAAACGAATATCCTGTTTGTGGGTGATGGATTAAGAAAAACACTTAGATTTACCATCCATACCCACAAACGTGTGTCTGTTATGCTTCTATTACATATTGGTGAGCGTCTCAGTGTCACATATTGGAGTCTGTTTCAAGTCTTTTCATGCACCAGTCTGCATGATTCATCCCCCCTGGAGGTCTGTTCGTTTTCTGCTGAAAGAGAAGCAGTGGCTCATTTTAATCTTCCTCTTTTTCTTTGTGAATTGTCAAGTAACTTGTGCAGGCCTTTCACCTCAAGATCGGGGTTCAATGCACGTCCTTTAAAGAGTGAAGGGCTGTCAGTTGGTCAGCATTACACATGTTGCAGCTAAGTGTGAATGCAGGTTTAGTTTTTGAGCCATAGGTGTAACTTTGAGTATGGAAGGGAAGTATATTTCACTCGGACTCTGCTCTTTTCTCCGCAGCTTTGTCAGCCGGCTGAATCTGATCTGGCAGATTGACTCCTAGTTTTCCTGCCTCAACATTTTTATTTGTTTTTTCCAGCACCTTTTTTATTCCCTTAAGGTTATTATTGAGTTCAACATTTCTCCATTCCTTGGCTTTCAGGATTATTTGGGGAAGTTAAACGTGGGATGCAAAACAGGACATGGGGAGGAGGACAGTTGTAAACAGGGATTAGCTGCTGTGCAGCCGGGTTTTTAGAGAGTACAGCACCGGGTTGTGTCGACACTTTGTTGACATAAACATGACTGAGCAAATGTCCTCAGCTGTCGGTCTACCTGTCCTGTTGTGTCTGCATCTCATCAGCAGCCCAGGTGCTTTACCTCTTTCTAAAGCCGTCGCATGGGGCAGGTGGTTGATGAAGCCACAGTATATCTTTGCTGACTGAGCCAATCTGCCCTGCTCTATTTATACTAGAATATGTGTGCCACTGCCAGGGTTACTATCTTTTGGTTATGTGACTTGCAAGGCAAGACTGCACTCACCTATAATGTCCCTGCTTAGTGTGTGTGTGTGTGTGTGTGTGTGCATACAACTGTGGCAGTGTGAATGTACACACAGTAGAACAAAGATTGAGCTCCTTTGTTTACCCTGCATCTAACGCTGTACAGGCCTGAAGCCACAGTGAGTAACCGGATACATTTCATGCAGGTTACGGGATTGTACACACTGTACACAAAGATGCTAAAGTGTTGAGACTCTCTTGAGCAATTTCACCATCTTGTGCTTGTGAGTGTTCCATCTTAAGTCTCCATCCCACCTGTTTTCAAACCCTCACGTACACACACGCACACATTTGCAGTTCATGTAGCTTTTCATCCGGTCGTGTAATTGGCCGCTCCCTTTTAGTAAGTGATTGCCTGCCAGCTCTCTTAATCCAGTGGATTACAGTTGCACACAAACCAGCATGGGGGCAGAACCCCGTCTCCCGCTGCTTGACTGGGAAAACAATTGGAAGGAAGAGACAGTGTTTAAAAGTGATGTGAGACAGAAGAGAGCATGTAGTAGTCCGGCTGTCTTTGTACCTGCCTCCTTTTTTTATGAAGAACATGTGTTCCTCACTCACTAGTTCTGTTTTCCCCACTCTTAAATCAATCGTGCAAGGATTTTAATTAGTGATGCACCGACTGCACTTGTATTGGCCGATTCTGATTTTTCAAAAGTCTGACCTGCCAATTCCGATTTTCTTTTTGTAAGCGCTAAAAGTGACTGCATACACAAACAATTATGTAACTTTTCTTTAAAGGAAAAAACATAATTGTATATGAAAATGTTATATTGTGTATGTAGGCCTTTTGTAGTGAGTCAACTATTAATTATCTATCTAACACTATGTGTTAATACAAAACTATTTATGAATCAGTATCTAAAAATCTTGTGGCACATGTGTGTAAATGTATAAATAAATAATACTAGGATATTAACCACATCGCTAATTCCTCCACTCTTTGCATCTATAGCGGTTACGTTGTCTTTAGACCATCACTGTCCTCACAGGTGCCGTGTCTAACTCGGTGTTTACTAACCATCTTAGCTTATATCTTTCCCAGTTTGTTTTTGTTTTTTTCACTTTTCCATGTTGTCATCAACCATCATCATCATCATCATCATTCTCTTCACGCCGCCCTCCTCCCACCCTCGCTCCTTCTTCTCTGTTCAGCTGCAAGACGACCACTTGACTTGGACAAACACACCAATCACAAATCATCTTCCCCAGGCCGAAATGACGCATATGCTCCAGTGAGCTCACATCGTGATTACTCCCCAGATTATAGCTCAATAGAGACCAAAAGAAGCAGGTACCCAAGGCAGGACCCAGCGGCACCCCACAGCCGCTCCCGACACCCTGAGCACTACCTAGTGGCAGAAGGAGGGCGGAGCAGGCATGCAGATACGTACCCAGAGCACCTGCTGCACTCTAAAGGCAAGCATGGGGACCGGTACCCAGATTATGAGCCCACAGAGACTGGTAGAGCCAGGGGCCCAGGGGGGGAGGACACAGTGGTGAGAAGGAAGGAGAGACCTGCCAGACCACCTCCACCACAGGGCTCCGCAGAGCAAGACAAGGCCTGGGACAGAAAAAGAGACAGGCAACATGACCGAGACAGGGGCAGAGACCTGGAATGGGAGAGGCATATGGGGAAAGACAGGAGGCAGGACCTCAGGGGGGCGAGAGCAGGAGGGAGAGACGGGGAAAGATCCAAAGATAGAGGACTGAGTGGGGACAGACCGAGACAGAAAGACAGAGACAATCAACGAGCGAGAGCAAGGAGCAAGGAGAGAGGACTTGAAGATGATCCGGGGCACAGCAGGGACTTGCCGAGGCAGGGCAGGGCTTCTTGGGAGGAGGAAGGGGATGATGGTGAGAGGGAGAGGAGGGCCGGGGGCCGGCAGCGGGTCCAATCCGCTCCCAATGAAGTGTTTGACGAGCTGGAAGAGCAGGGCGGGGGTCCTGGCGAGGAAGGCAGTCATTCTCACCCCAACGAAGAGACAGGTACCACCCTGAGCCCCCCCTCTGGGCTCAGCGGGGGAGTTTGTGTGGTGTGCTGGAGTTGCTTTTTTGCTTTGGCAATCTCAGGTGGTGGGTTGATCTCACATTGCAATCACTAACGAAGACACTGATTTCCTCCGTTCTCATGAGGACGGGACAGCCACAGTAATTTCTGATGACTGATGTGATTCTAATGATGGTTTGAAATAATTGGATTTGCCGATGTTGTGCTGTGGGTTTCGCTCAGTCTTGTATTGTCTGCTGGATTGTTGCATTGAGCAAGGAAAAGATTACTGCTGAGAAATGTGTGCTGTGATTTTTGTGGTAGTATAGCTTCATGAATTTTGATGAGCTACAAATGTGGCATTCCACAAAGGGTTTCAGGGGCTGCTGCGCTGGTTTTATTATCCCAAAGCTGTTAAATGCATTTAATAAAACACAGTAGAGATGCACTGCAGCCCTTTTTGGTGCCTCACAGCTTCATTCCAACTACGATTTGAATCTTTTGTAGTGTGGAAACGATCACTCTAACAGTCAGAACATAATTAAGATCATTTCAATCATTCATCATTAAACAAAAATGGCCAAAATAATCAGGAAGTACAAGAAATTTGAAGGCGTTTTTCTGATGTTTTGCAGACTATTCAAATAATTATTAGACGACGCAAGCCTAATCTATTGTTAACAAATTGTGCCGACATCCGCAGGTCGCATTGTGCACCGAGGGAGTGGAGCAGTAATAGCAGAAACCGAGTATGGAGTGTCCGAGGCCACCAAGGGGTTGGTGAAGCTGGATATCCGTGATCAGGAGCTGAAGGACATGGAGGTGGCCAGGAAAATGCAAGAGGATGAAATCAAGGTTTGGAGGGAAACTGGAAAAGTATTAGATTTAGTTTATTTGTGCATATAAAAGGTGACGGTGACGTTTCAATTGAACAACCTAAAACACGTAGAAACTGGATAATACAAAGTGCAACACCCAGCTTCTGGATAATGGATGTAAAGTCAGGTCAGATATCTAAAGCTGATATTGAGCTTATAGTAAGTATGATATCAAAATAATAGCCTCAGTGGTAACTAGTACAATATCAGTTCTTCACACCTCTG